>NW_019942721.1:56288-85291 GCF_002910315.2 Salvelinus sp. IW2-2015 | reverse complement strand
GATCCAAAATGAAATCCAAAATCAGCTTCCTATTTCACAACAAAGCATCCATCACTCATGCTGCCAAACATACCCTCGTAAAACTGACTATCCCCGATCCTTGACTTCGGCGATGTAATTTACAAAATAGCCTCCAACACTCTACTCAGCAAATTGGATGCAGTCTATCACAGTGCCATCCGTTTTGTCACCAAAGCCCCATATTTACTACCCACCACTGCGACCTGTATGCTCTTGTTGGCTGGCCCTCGCTTCATATTCGCCGCCAAACCCACTGGCTCAAGGTCATCTATAAGTCTTTGCTAGGTAAAGCCCCGCCTTATCTCAGCTCACTGGTCACCATAGCAGCACCCACCCATAGCACGCGCTCCAGCAGGTATATTTCACTGGTCAACCCCAAAGCCTATTCCTCCTTTGCTGCCATTCCTTCCAGTTCTCTGCTGCCAATGACTGGAACGAATTGCAAAAATCACTGAAGCTGGAGACTCATATCTCCCTCACTAACTTTCAGCATCAGCTGTCAGAGCAGCTCACAGATCATTGCACCTGTACATAGACCATATGTAAATAGCCCATCCAACTACCTCATCCCCATATAGTATATATATTCTTTTTTGCTCCTTTGCAACACCCAGTATCTCTACTTGCACATTCATCTTCTGCACATCTATCACTCAGTGTTTAATTGCTAAATTGTAATTACTTCGCCACTACGGCCTATTTATTGCCTTACCTCCCAATTCTTACCTCATTTGCACACACTGTATGTAGATTTTCTTCTATTGTGTTATTGTATAAACTTGGAAATTACTTCTAAATGGACACACAATGATAATAAAACATGAATTTAAAAAAACTAACAAATTATTATAAATGAACAAACAATGATAACAGACTGTGAGGTTTACAAACTCAGACTTATGGCCTCTGTTCTATGATCACACCATACACAATTTTATTTCCATCTCTCATCACACAACAAAATGCCATTCCAGCTGAATCTGCTGTCTTGTTCCATGTCAGATGGAATGCTTTTTGTTTTTTCACTTTCTCCTTCTGGTTCCTAAGAGAGTGATAGCATAAGACTTGGAAAGCAACAAAAAGACACACTGTCACGCCCTGATCTGTTTCACCTGTCCCTATGATTGTCTCCACCCCCTCCAGGTGTCGCTTATTTTCCCCAGTGTATTTATCCCTGTGTTTCCTGTCCCTCTGTGCCAATTCGTCTTGTATGTTTTCCAAGTCAACCAGTGTTTTTCCCGTTCTCCTACTTTTTGCTATTCTCCTTTTTCTAGTCCTCCTGGTTTTGACCCATGTCTGTTTCTGGACTCTGTACCCGCCTGCCTGACCCTTCTGCCTGCCTTGACCACGAGCCTGTCTGCCACTCTGTACCTCCTGGACACCGATCTGGTTTTGACCTTTTGCCTGTCCATGACCATTCTCTTGCCTACTCCTTTTGGATTAATAAACATTGTAAGACTCCAACCATCTGCCTCCTGTGTCTGCATCTGGGTCTCATCTGGGTCTCTTGCCTACTKCTTTTGGATTAATAAACATTGTAAGACTCCAACCATCTGCCTCCTGTGTCTGCATCTGGGTCTCGCCTTGTCATGATACACACAAAACATAACAGTATTAACAATGTGATAAKGTATGCATAATTATATATGCATGAAAACCAAAGTTTGAGACCATGACAATCCCCACTCTCTCTTCACCTGACACTATGCCACCAGGATACTTTCTGCTGGATTCCACAAAAATGAAAGCCCTAAAAAAGCCTCCTCATGCGTTCACCCAGTCTTCCCCTTTCGGCCCCAGGTTCTGAGAGGTGTTCCCAAGTCATGTTGTTTACACTTTGTTCCCCATCTCCTCCATTTTCCCTGATAGGCACATCACCTGATATGCAAGTGCGTCTCCCTAATCAACGCTACATCCTCTTGAGGTAACTCAGCACTGTATATGCTTTCGCATCAATGCCTTCAACATTTTGTTCAGAGTACAATTACCCCAACATCTATCCTCTATCATATGATGCATTAACCAATAAAGCAGCTAACCCAACCCAACTATGATGTTTAAAGTAGCTCCCAGACCCAACCCATCTGCATATCTTACAGTAAAATCTAGTCTCTCTCTCTCTCTCGCTCCGCTTCCTCTGTCATGATGTCTTCAAGCTCACCCATTATGCAGCTGGACCTCACTTCACGTGAGAACTATGCACCCCCCCAAGGAGAGACATGACGATCTTTACCGCTGCAGGTGCTGTAAGGAGTACTGTGTGTGTGTGTACCAAACCAACACTGTTCTAACACCCCCGCCTGGTGCATCGTGATGTACACTCAATCTCCAGAATTCAGCCCGTGCCCTTGGTTTATGTCAGCTTTCACCTGAGGACATACACACTGCAACACATGGGTCATTTCCTGACAACATATACTCTGCTCTTATGAAAAAATCACTAACTTGTGACATTTGAATAACAGCCTCCCCTGTACTCCRATCGGTCTCCCAGTTACCAATCCATGTGGCACGAGTCCTCATGAACTGATATCCTGTCACGTCCTGACCAGAGTTCTTATGTGTTTTGCTTGTTTAGTGTTGGTCAGGACGTGAGCTGGGTGGGAATTCTATGTTGRGTGTCTAGTTTGTCTGTTTCTGTGTTCAGCCTAATATGGTTCTCAATCAGAGGCAGCTGTCAATCGTTGTCCCTGATTGAGAATCATATATAGGTGGCTTGTTTTGTGTTGGGGATTTGTGGGTGGTTGTTTCCTGTGTCAGTGTTTGTGCCACACGGGACTGTGACGYTTAGTTTGTTTGTTATTTTGTATAGTGTCTTGTTTTCGTGTATATTAAATCATGGAAACTTACCACGCTGCACATTGGTCCTCCGATCCTTCTCGCCTCTCCTCGTCCGAGGAGGYGGAAGAGCTAGACTGCCGTTACATATCCCAACAATGCTACTAAAGTAACCCCTGCTACTACTAACACGGCCCACGACCATAGTCTCACAATAGCCCACATTTGCTCAGTAGTCCAATTCCATGCAGTCAAAATAGCATACTTCGCTACTAGTACTYCTCCTTCAGTTACTGTCCCTACTGCGATTGCCGTAAGAATAACTCCTGCATGTAATCTGTCAAATGTTAGAAATTGACTGTTAGAAATTGGGAAAAAGATTAATGATTTGGGGAAAATATCCAACCGAACAAAACTGAGTCACAGATTTCCTGAAAGTTTACCATAGTGTCTGAAATGCCACCACTATCTCTTCTACTCTCACCATGATTTGGGTATGTGTAATGTTCAGTTAAATCCCCATATTGTGTACAGTTAGCTGTCCTCCCTCTCCTATGAGCTATCTCCTGTAACAATATACAGTCTCTGGGAATGATACTCCTCTATCATTAAATCGAACCCATAACACACTAGTCACTACTCCTAATGCATTTCCACAGTTATAAACATTCTAAAATATTCTCAAATCAATTAGTCAATATACATCAGTCCCTCGTCTGGAACAATGATCACTCTTATGTTCCACGAAACCTAAAAACATATTGACTTGAAAAGGAAAGAGAAAAAGTACATGTTTAATAACTTAGCACCACCCATTGATGCGATTTAACATAAACAATTCTGAGTACATGGTAAAACAAAAGAGAACAAAACACTTTCATGGTTGTCCCAAGCTATCATCCAGTGATTACCCTAACAAACCACCTCCCTTTAGGATGACACTTAGAGATAAGGTTTCTGGAGACTCTCTCTGCCAATTTTTTTTTAGCAGCAACCCCACCCCTCACCATTCTGTAGCAACTCTCTCTCGCTGTATCCAAATCATAACTAAAACATTTTATAAATTATCCAACCCAAATTTAGAATGACAGTCCTTAGTGCTTACGTTGAGTACAGGACTTGAATTCCAGCTCCTCAATTTAGCACACATCATCCCTGTTAGAACATACACTTTTAAACAACCATTTAGTGCCGGTAATAACTCTTCTCATTACAGCCCCCCTTTGTCCCTGTTGTCCTGTCACGAGTGGCCTGGTAATGAAAGATCAGTATGTCAATGCATCCTTAGTCTAAATAGTTCGCAGTGTGTAGACCACCAAATTTTACTTTTGCCTGTTTTTAAATATCCAAGTAGATACCTCCGTTTCTCCGAAATACACGAGTCTCTCACCTGAGCCYTTCTCTCTCTCCACGTTCACTCCACACGCACTCTCAGCACTACGGCCCCGGATTATGGCTCAGACTCAGATAGAAGTAGTAAAAGTCACTGTCTCTCATTTTACGCTGTAACGGATTTCGTCATCTGAAGAAGAGTAGTCGGACCAAAGCGCAGCGGGGTAAGTGTTCATGTTTTCATTAGAACAGAACACTATAACAAAATAACAAGAGAATAAATGAAACCGAAACAGTCCTGTAAGGTYCAAAACACTAAACAGAAAATAACTACCCACAAAAACCATGTGGGAAAAAGTTACCTAAGTATGGTTCTCAATCAGAGACAACGATAGACAGCTGCCTCTGATTGAGAACCACACCCGGCCAAACACAAAGAAATACAAAACATAGAAAATMAACATAGAATGCCCACCCAAATCACACCCTGACCAAACCAAAATAYAGGCATAAACAGCTCTCTACGGTCAGGGCGTGACACACGCCTTGTCGTTCTTTCCTTASCCGGCTAGGGAGGGTTTTGAGATTCACACATACTGTTTGTGGTCAAATCATTCCTAACATGCATTAAGACACGATCTGACGTCACCTTCCATGATAACCTTAAAAAAGCACAGATCACAACAACAGTTTAGCTCAATTCATTTATGTTTCAGGAAATCCAGACATGTAATAATTCATCATATAATCAATACTTTAACCTTTTCTTAATAACATTATCTCTACGACAAATGTCAAAGAGCATACTGTCGTGTCTTTACTATCARTAACTGAAGACTTAGTTTTTATTAAAAGATTCTCTGTAATTATTATTACGCGATTAAACTGATTAATCATGTYACTGTAATTAACTAGGAAGTCGGGGCACCAAGGAAAATATTCAGATTACCAAGTTATAATTTTCCTAATATAACTTTTCAGATATTTTCATATCTGATCAATAGTCTTCTGATTAATGAATTCTTCTTRACCTCATGTTCGTCTCATTCCAAARGTCGTAAATMGTTGGTTATCTGCACGAACCCAGTCTTCACTATGAGTCATCCATACATCAATTGTCTTAAATCATTTATTTACTAACTAACTAAACAATCACAGAAGTGCACACACAAACAAACAAAGTAAATATGGTTACAAGAAATGATAGGGGACTGTGCCTAAGTGGGCTAAACCGGCATGGCGGCTTGTTGTACAAAAGGGAAGTTTAGGGTCGACTGAGATAAGACAACACACAGTTGATAATTATAACAATTGAAATGCTAATCCTTTGCGCATGAACGCTCACTCATTCGGGAACAATTGCAATCAATATATATATTTACGCTCAGTATGWCGTCGGGGTCTCTGTTGAAAAGTTTGTTTCTGTTGGAGAGTTTGTCCGCCCTCTCTGTCGTAGTTAGAATGGATAGTTCAGAATGACATTCATTCATGTTGTTATGGATAGATGTTTCGGCGGTTGTCGGTCTTCGCGTTCAATGATACCGAATTCCTAGCTGCAGACTAGTAATTAATATCAAAGACTTGTTCTTATTCTGTCGGTATCYATAGTCTAAGAGTTTAACCACGTGGTATGGTTAAAAGATTCAGSCATCTACTCAAACCTTGGCCCTCTCGTTATCGAGGTAAGKTGGTCTGCAACCTTTGTCCTCTCGATGATTGAGGGAAACATGGTCTGCTGAGAAATTCTCAAAGTGGGGGTTTTATTCGGGAGTTGCAGAAAAGGGCCTGTCCCAGGATGCCCGACCCTAACTGAGCTCATGGGCGGTCCTCTGATTTATTTAAACTCAAAAGGGAATTGGAGTTTCCTTCATTAAACAGTCCAAAATCACATTACACAATTTTACAAACAGTATCATCCTCACTCATTCATRTTATACAACAATTAGATGTAAACCTCATATCTGAGGCTATTATGTAAACAGCGTTATGGTAACGTGGTCGTATTGTCTCCCATGAGTTTCACCAAATTGTACCAAACGGACCAGTTCGTAGCTGGATTCTTCACCGATCTTTTATACCTTCTCCAGAACATAAATGTCGTTCGGTTCTCCAGTTCTGTGAGGTGGAAGAAATTCKTTTGTTCTCTCTATGAAACTCACTCTCTCTATACTGTGGCCATGAGGAGATAATCTCCTCCAGTAATTTACGACCTCTCTCTGACCACAGCAGCCTGTGTGTAGGAGACAGGGAGAGGAGGATGGGGCTTGCTGTACCCAAAGAGGGCAACATCATGACATACCCCCCCTGGTGGTTTGGATCTTGTTTGTCGTGCAAGTTACAAATCAACATAAAATCATGACCACATGGTGTCCTGTTTATAGATCATCGTTGCAGTCCCCTCTGGTGGTTGAACTTGGTAGGCTTCTCTGAGAGCGGAGCAGTCCACCACAAGAATGGGCAGTTGATGTCCGGTTGGTGATCGCCGTTGCGGTCCCCTCTAGTGYTTTACCTTGGTAGGTTCCCTGGAAGCTGCAAAGTACCCCAGGAAGYGCCAGGGGATGTCCTGGTTGGTGATCGCCGTTGCGGTCCCCCCCCTCTGGTGGTTTACCTTGGTAGGCTCTCTGYCAGCGGGGTATGCTGCRACAAGGATGGGCCGTGGGTGTCCGGATTTGGGGTCGCCGTTCCGGACCCGTCGTCTGGTCGTCGTCCAGACTGGAAGATATGGACAGTAACTTAGGCAGATGTTAACAATGCACACACACTCATGAAATATATATAATTACATTAATTCCCCAATGAGCGGCGTTGTTGCACTAAGTGATGGTTGTATGCGGACTTTGTTTATGGCTCTATCACTTCCTAAGTGTCAAAGGAACTGAACCGAAAAGGAATGGAAGCATAAACAAAAGATATACAAAATTTAGTTCTCACACAAAAATCATCTAATTGGACTGTATTCTATATACGTCCAATGTTCTGGCAAAAATGACTATCATGGCATTGTCTCTAATGCCATATCTGGGGTTTTCCTACTTGGTGTGTTGCTTAGGCACTATCCTAAGTTGATAACTATATGATAACTTTACAGCTGTAAGGCACTAGTTTTGGGCAGTCTACAGGGATGACCTATGGACTTCTTGGAAGAAAACTGGTGAGTGCTGTAGAGTCAAAGGCTTAGAAGTAAATGTTCAACTTTACTAAGGTTGGTATTTTGCTTGGACCCTTAAGTGATCCGAGCATAAATCCTAATTGGATGTTCCGTTGTGCGTGTGCGTTTATGCTTACACAAGCGCGCATGTCAAGGGAAGAAAACCAAGTATCCTGGCAGATTACAACTTGTTCAGAATGAGTCTGACGCAGTCAGGTAATTTTCAGGTCAATGCCTGGAGGTCAGTCAGAATTGGTGTCGAGGGAGTCTGTAGTAGTTTTTACTACAAGTCACTGAGTCTTCCACTATTGTAGTGGTGATAGGTATGAAGTATATTTCATAGCTATGTTATCCATGGAGGAGCTAACCTCACGACGGAAGTACTCTTTAAGTATTGGACCAGTCATACGTGGTGTGATCATGGTTAATGACTTCTAATAGTTTTCCTCCTGAATGGYGGATTCTATTTATTAGTGACATGTGTGTTAACCATTGGAAGAGTGCACTGGAGATTCCCTTCCACATGTTGCACTCTGATTGACTCCTATGTCGCTATTGTCAAGGGTCATTTGATTGGTTAGATCTCTAACCTCCTTACTGATTGTAGCTGGACTGATTGTTGCTGGTATTGGTACTGGTGCTCAAAGGGACCAGTTATCCTARCGATTTATTCWGAAATATTATACTACCGGAACACATGATTGGAGCATTTTACTAGTTGTATTGTAGTTGAACCTAAACATGGCAAGGAATGATTATTGTTGCCATTTGTTTTGGAGGTGGACAAGTCCACTGGACTTCCTTTACGACCAGTGTGGTACACCTCAGTACTATCTTAGCTGTGTTCTAAGATAATCCCCGTCTAGGGGCCTGTCTGCTCCTCACTGTTCTCATAGGGGAGTTTYCAACTAGATTTGATTTATGCTCTGGCGGCCTCGTACGGTGTTGTCCGTAGTCTCGACCCCCCACCGGCCTCGATGAGGCTCATCATGTGTCTGGGCTACTATTCCCCCCTTTGTGTAGATTGATTGATGAGGGGAAAAAACTATTTTAATCCATTTTAGAATAAGGCTGTAACGTAACAAAATGTGTGAAAAGTCAAGGGGTCTGAATACTTTCCGAATGCACTGTAGCTCAGTATTTGTATTATTTATTCATACAGTCGTTTTTGCGCATCTTTATCAAGGGTGCCAATGTTGGACCTGACTTTACATTCTACTGTCAGGTACAAAACACATCCTGTCAATTAAAAAGTTGGTCAGTTATGTTAGCAATTTATGTTATTCTTCAATAACACAAACTCCAAAGCAAATCAGGGGGAGAAAAATAGGTTTATTCAGAGAGGAAAAATCAAGAGTCAGATGTTCAGTCCCCCTGTCCTCAGCTTTTCACCCAGAACAAAAGACAGGATGCCACTGATAACCCCCCACCCTGGCCTAGGGTTGACCAATTKGAAGTCTTTGCAGTACAACTTGGACAATGGCCAAATAACAAGTATCCCACCCCGGACTCAATGTATAGACCAATGAAAACGTGGCCCACGTAGAACACGCCTCTCTGAGTTCAGGAGTGACATTCCACAGATTCTGAACAGATGTTGATCTGAAACCCAACTCCTATTTACAATTCACTATTGACCATTAGTACTCTAGTTTTTAGTCCTCTTTAAACTCTTAAACTTTCAAACTCTGTGTTGTGTATTTATCTTCAAAATATTCTTACAGTTACATCATAGACTGATGATATCAAACAGATGATATCATGGTACTATACAGTATAGCTGGCTATCAGAGATATTGTCAAGAAGTCCTACTTCAGGTCAACTGTATCTCTCTAATAATCGATATTTACAGCCTCAAGTGACTGTTAAGGAGCTGTTAGCATGTTGTGAGGCCCTCAAAACCTCTCCGACCTCTGACCTGTTACTGTGCTTATTCTATGTTTTGCTATTCAAACTTGTCTACTCTGACCCCTAACCCCACCAGGGTATTTACACTGAACAAAAATATAAACGCTCCATGTGAAGTGTTGGTCCCATGATTCATGAGCTGAAATAAAAGATCCCAGAAATGTTCCATATGTAAAAAAAGCTTATTTCTCTKAAATTTTGTGCACAAATGTGTATACATCCCTGCCGGTGAGCATTCCTCCTTTGCCAAGATAATCCATCCATATAACAGGTGTGGTATATCAAGAAGCTGATTAAACAGCKTGATCATTACACAGGTGCACCTTGTGCTCGGGACAATAAAAGGTCACTCTAAAATGTGCAGTTTTGTCACACAACACAATGCCACAGARGTCTCAAGTTTTGAGGGAGCATGCAATTGGCATGTTGACTGCAGGAATGTCCCCCAGAGCTGTTGCCAGAGAATGTTCATTTCTCTACCATAAGCTGCCTCCAACGTKATTTTAGGTCCAACTGGCCTCACAACCGCAGACCACGTGTACCCACACCAGCCCAGGACCTCCACATCTTCACCTGCGGGATCGTCTGAGGCCAGCCTCCCGGACAGCTGATGAAACTGTGGGTTTGCACAACTGAATAATTTCTGCCCAAACTGTCAGAAACTATCTAAGGGAAGCTCATTTCCATTCTTGTCATCCTCGCTCTTTTGGAATCACTTTTATAGATAACTTTGACACCTTCTTGAAACAGAAAATGCTCTACAGGATTGATGGAGTTCATCCAAATCATCTTGGCTSCTGGACTTTGTCCACACATTTCAAGGCTGCGTTGAGACAATGACTTATTTTGACCCAAGCCCAGCTCAGATAATCCCTACAATTGTGTCGCTAAATTATGATAATGCTGCAGGAAATGTACATTATCCCTGGGGTGTTGGCAGACACAATGTAAGTAACCTAATGTATGTCCATCTAACTGTTCTGAATGCCTCATGTGCCTAATCATGTGCCTATGAACCAGAGATATACGGTTAGCACTGAAGCAGTGTGTCCTAGTAGGAAGTCCACTGTGTGCAGCAGAAACTGCACTATTAGCTCAGACAAAAATGACAATGACAAAAATCTAATCAATCAAACATCTCAGGAAAGTGCTAAAATTAGCCCACCTTAGCCTAAGAAACAAGGTTCATGAAGTCAATAACTTGCTAGTAACAGATTACATTTATATTCTGATTATCTCTYAAACTAAATTAGATAATACCTTTATACAGTGGTAGCAATACATGGTTATAACATCTATAGAAAAGACAGAAATGCCAATGGGGGCGGTGTTGCGGTCTATATTCAGAACCACATTCTTGTAAAGCTTAGAGAGGATCACTTGTGTGGACAAGTGATGCAAGCAGTAGAATCAGATTTAAATAACAGATAAAAATACACCTTATGGGACTGTGAAGAGACACACACACGGGTACAGACACACGCTAATACCCACACTCTACACACACGTACATTATTATATTGTTGTATGGTGGTATTATGCACTTTGTATTGTAGATATATAGTGGGGTAATAATGTTATATGCTGTACTGTTTTATGTTTTGTTTTATGTGTGATGGCAGCAGCTAATGGGGATCCCTAATCAATACAAATACCAGGGTCTTGYCCTGACTGCAGTTCGGTGTTGTAACCAACTTRAGTGGGCAGATGGCGTGGTGTGGGCGAGCGGTTTACTGATGTCAATGTTGTGAACAGAGTGACCCATGGTGTTGGTGGGGTTATGGTATAGGCAGGCATAAGACAATTGCATTTTATCGATGACAATTTGAATGCGAGTTCCTYAGGACCATTGTCGTGCCATTCATCCGCCGCCATCACCTCATGTTTCAGCATGATAATGCACGGCCCCATGTCGCAAGGATCTGTACAGAATTCCTGTTTTAACGGAAGGTAACCATGTTCACGTGTAGCTCAGTTGGTAGAGCATGGTGCTTGCAACGCCAGGGTTGTGGGTTCAATTCCCATGGGGGACCAGTACTKAAAAAAATATGTTAATATATGCACTCACTACTGTAAGTTGCTCTGGATAATGTGAACCATGTTCATGTGTAGCTCATTTGGTTGGCTCATAGTCATCAGGATRGAGATTAACTGAATCAGGTATGCTAAAACCAATTACCTTTCTTTTAGGTCAAGTCTTGTATACGGTAACCGTACTTACCCCCTTCATCTCTTAGCTCCACCTAAGAAAGAAGTCTGTGTAGCCTTGTACTCAAAACATAAACATTGAGCCTGCAAGGCTGCCTGCTACCAGACTATGAGAAAAACAGGTGTACGAAAGGAAGTGGTTGGGAATGTTTCCTGTCACACTACTGGCATTCTGAGAACAATGTATGAATGCATGCTTTATACAGTAAATACCATTTGCATTAGGCCAACTTTGGATAGGAATATAGTTAGCCTAGGCTACTGTACTGTATGTAGGTTATTGTAAKCAGAAATCCACCCAAATGCCCAACTCTAAGAGGGTGACAGGTAGTCTAGCGGTTAGAGTGTTTGGCCATTAACCAAGAGGTCGCTGGTTTGAATAACTGAGCRGACAAGATTATAAATCTTGTCGGCTCAGTTATCCACTTAACCCTTATTTGCCCCAGTGGCGCCATACTACTATGGTTGACCCTGTAAAACAACACATTTCACTGCACCTATCCGGTGTATGTGACAAAATGTACATCTTAAGCAGAACTGATCCTTTGTAGCCTATTAGATGGGGAATTATACAACGCAGAACACAGAAATACTTTTTAAAGGGAAAGTCAATTGTTTGTATTAAGTTTCTCATTTTTGCCTTCTCTACTTTCCAATTGAACTCAACTCATGTTGAATTTTATAATTCAACATGATACTAAAGGCAAATATTGATCTAAATCAATCAGAATGAGGTTAAAAGCATGCCCTTTTTAATTCCTTCATCCAAACAGTATATAATGCATAGGCTGTTATCACAATATTACATAACAACATTGTTTAGTAAGAGAGAGGGTTTATACCTCAACAATGACTGTCCAATCCAAAGTCGCCATATGGTTGCAAAGCGTGCTGAATACGACTGTCAGAGGTGAAATCGGAGGGGGCAGGTGCATATAGTCCCTTTGATACAAACAAGCCTGCGCTGTTCACCACTGACTCTGTCAAAACTACTGTACCCTCTGTCAAAACCGTCACACTCCCTTTCGGAAATGATGTAGTAATACAGCTCCGGAGAAGCACACACCTCCTGACGAAACCTATGGTTTCAGCGAATAGGAAATCAGAGGTCTCAGTGAAATCAGAGGTCCACACAGTTGAGATTAACATTTGATTAAAAGCCTGTTGTTAAACCGTAATAATTGAGATTTGAGAATGCCCACTGGCCAGCTCCACAGAGACATGCCAAAGCTTTTCATTTATCCTACAGTTTCATCAACCCCAGATGACAGAAAGAATCCTTCGCCCACTACTAAATGCATTGCAAAACACTGTTCAAAATGCAATTGAATAGAAAATAATTACAATAGGGAATTTGTCTTGTTCAATTTAAAAGCACAATGACAGATGAAGGCCTAGTAGCCATCAAGCCACATACAACACATGATAGCAAATGAAAGAGGAGTCAGTGTATGTATGAATGTGAAGTGTCTGTATGACATTTACAAATGTTCCATGAATAGGCCAACATGTTTTTAGACTGTAAATCATTCACTGTCATCTCTGGCAGTCAATCTTAAAATAAGTTTTAAAGAAAAAAATACAGAAAACCACTGAGATGTGGACATAAACWAAATATATAATTTGTACGATGGCAAGTCTACCCTACTATAAGTGAACAGGAGTAGACAGTAGGCTAAAGTGACTGTCCACGTTTTAACTTTCTCTCAACCATTGCTTGTTGGTGTAGTCTGGTCATTCCAAAAATCCACCCACAGTTTGCTTCCTGACTATATCTTTATGGTGGCTCTTTTGGGCTGCAAAGGCTGAATCTACTTCTATATATCTCTACAAATATATTTTCATTCGGTCTGTAAAATCATTACGGAAAGAAAACTTGCTTGGCTGCAGAAAACACAATGATCTATGGCGCCACCTGGTGTTGTTACCTAATTAATAGCCTTTCAAATATGCAATTGTCAATGAACAAATCGCTCAAAATGCTGTTTGAGATGTTGTTTCCTTGTATAGAAAATGCAGTCTTCAAACCCTCATTTCCCCCTGCGGCCGTGTTTCCTTCTGTCGGTCTGGGACTGTGTGTGCCTATGCCAGCCGACAGTCATAAATTCTGGAGCAGTGACATGGGCATCTGTGACTGAGGGCCCGTCTGCCCTATACACTGGCTAATGGCTGTCCGGGCTGGCTGTGTGCATATTTTATTTACCATACAAGCTATAAATGACATGGAATCTGGCTGGGAAGAGAGTGGGGACACAAACGTTGTAGATTTCAAACACAACGTTACAAAATGTTGATCTTGTTTTACATTTATTTGTATCCTGACATGTATTCTTCTTTATGTATTGATTGATCCATTCTCCCAGCAGATGTTTCAGTCTTCATGTCCAGGATAAGAAAAGGCCACATACAGTATTTCTAGGAAGATGCATAACTATATACTTCTAATTCTTGACAACAAAAAGGAGTCGACACACATGTGACTAAGACTACTCACTTTTTATTATGACTTTTAGTACAGTACGCATTATTACAAAATTTAAGGTATATAAACAATAGGCCTATTTCCAAATTCCAATACATAAAATACTCTGTTTAGCACATGTTGTGTGGCAGGTAGCCTAGGTGGTTAGAGCATTGGACTAGTAACCAAAAGGTTGTGAGATCGAATCCCTGAGCTGACAAGGTGAAAATCTGTTGTTCTGCCCCCGACCAAGGCAGTTAATGCACTGTTCCTAGGCTGTTGTTGAAAATAAGAATTTGTTCTTAACTGACTTGCCTAGTTAAGATAAATAAAAAGTACCAAGGCAATGATTTGAGATAGCTTACCTTCTTTACTTTTCGCTCCACTTCAAAAACAGCACAGTAGACAGTGAGCTCCATTGTGGCCATGCTCGTCGCGTTGTGTTGCTGCCCTTCAGGGAAGGCAGTAGGTTGTACAGTTAACTCCTGATGGGGCAAAATAACAACCCTGAAACCACACAACCTACTACCTCACCCTGTGCGAACACCATGAACCATCGACCGGTCACAATCCGATTGACTAGTTGGTTAGAGATGGAGTCCAACCAGAAAATGTGAAATCTCATTTCCTGTTCAAATATAAAATGAATAATAATACAATGATGTAATAATATTGTAATAATGGTAATAACGTAGGTACGAAAGGTACATTTTCATTGCAGCTTTTGACGAGGGTTCTTCATGTGGAGAGTCTGGTCTGTGATGATATTACAGCCACTTCAGGAAAGACAGTATGTTGTATAGTCATCCAACAGCTTGGGTGTGACCCTAAAACTATACAACCTACTACCTCACACCAAAGGACAGTTGGTTTGTCTCTGACGAACAGTCCCAGTGGTCCTTAAAAGTGATCCTCATGTGAGAGCTCAGACATGAAAAGGTGAATTGCATGCAATCAATCAATCACATTTATTTATAAAGCCCTTCTGACATCAGCTGATGTCACAAAGTGCTGTACAGAAACCCAGCCTAAAACCCAAAACAGCAAGCAATGCAGGTGTAGAAGCATGCAATGTGTCAACCTCATATTTTGAATCCTGTTCCTCCTTGACCCATCTCAGGTTCACACCATCTGTAAGACTCAAAAGAGGAGTGTGTTAACAACAGCTACTTGAGTGGACAGCTAGGCTTAAACCTGCTGTGTTGTTGTCTTGCTACATTATTAACTACCCTTGATTATAGTTTAGCCAGGCAGACCAGACCAGGGTCAGATATATTTGTTCCACACAACTAAGTTACTCAAGCCTCACATGTTGGCACATGTAATACAATTAACATTAAATGTTGTTGATGTTTTCAATCATAGGATTACATATAATTACATATTAGAGCCATTAGGATCTGTTTTTTCTATGTTGTTGATTTCACTGTGAAGCCGAAAAGCAAGTGTGTTACAGCCAAGACRCAAATCAAGAGTTTGTCTATATTATAAAGGTTTATAAAGGTAACACTGACAAATCAAGGCCATATTAGAGAGTTACTATTAGGAGACTATCAAGTGACTCAAGTAGGGAGGTTTTACATCTGGTGGTTTAGTGTTGGGGTTGTGGAGGGGGTGAGACAAGAGGTGAAAGGTTGTAGTTAACGCTGGGAGTTTTCTCTGTAACATAGGCTGTGGGCAGCACTGTGGTTTACCTCAGAATGGGGGAAAAGGGGGAGTCACAACCACAAAGGTGAGTCACAGGCCTCAGGAGGAGTGAGATTGATGCACAGTCACGACTTACACACACACATTCTCACATCAGCTTGTAGCTATTTTATAGGAGGACAGGGATCACAAATGCCACACAAATCCAGTACTCCCTGTCCATCAGTCACTGAGAATAGGTTATTTAAATCAAAACGAAATCACTTGAATAAGTGACTGATGTGTTGCTGAAACAANTTGATTTCACTGTGAAGCCGAAAAGCAAGTGTGTTACAGCCAAGACTCAAATCAAGAGTTTGTCTATATTATAAAGGTTTATAAAGGTAACACTGACAAATCAAGGCCATATTAGAGAGTTACTATTAGGAGACTATCAAGTGACTCAAGTAGGGAGGTTTTACATCTGGTGGTTTAGTGTTGGGGTTGTGGAGGGGGTGAGACAAGAGGTGAAAGGTTGTAGTTAACGCTGGGAGTTTTCTCTGTAACATAGGCTGTGGGCAGCACTGTGGTTTACCTCAGAATGGGGGAAAAGGGGGAGTCACAACCACAAAGGTGAGTCACAGGCCTCAGGAGGAGTGAGATTGATGCACAGTCACGACTTACACACACACATTCTCACATCAGCTTGTAGCTATTTTATAGGAGGACAGGGATCACAAATGCCACACAAATCCAGTACTCCCTGTCCATCAGTCACTGAGAATAGGTTATTTAAATCAAAACGAAATCACTTGAATAAGTGACTGATGTGTTGCTGAAACAATTCCCATTGCGCGGATCCATGTCTCTTTGTCATGTAAACCGTGGCCCATTTTACACAGGAGTGGGGTGAAACATTGTTGCGTGTAGTTGAATTATTTGTGTCAATGTATCTTAACAGTCTGTATCAATGTACACTGAGTATACAAAACATTAAGAACAGCTTTAAATGACATAGACTGAGCAGGTGAATCCAGGTGAAAGCTATGATCCCTTATTGATGTCACCTGTTAAATCCACTTCAATCAGTGTAGATGAAGGGGAGGAGACAGGTTAAATAAGGATTTTTAAGCCTTGAGACAATTGAGACATGGATTGTGTATATGTGCCATTCAGAGGGTGAATGGGCAAGACAAAATATTTAAGTGTCTTTGAATGGAGTATGGTAGTAGGTGCCAGGTGCACCAGTTTGTGTCAAGAACTGCAACGCTGCTGGGTTTTTCACACTCAACAGTTTCCCGTGTGTATCAAGAATGGTCCACCACTTAAAGGACATCCAGCAAACTTGACAACTGTGGGAAACATTGGAGTCAACATGGGCCAGCATCCCTGTGGAACGCTTAAGACACCTTGTAGAGTCCATGTCCGACAAATTGAGGCTGTTCGAAGGGCAAAAGGGGGGTTGGGGGTGCAACTCAACTCAATYTTAGGAAGGTGTTCTTCATATACACACTCAGTGTATATGTTATCAATGTAACTGACCACAGGGCTTTGACTGAGAAGAGAAATCACATTGTCACATTCAGCCAGTGTCCAGAGATGCCCTCTTTAGCCAATCTAATGTTAGGACACACACAACCACATGGCAATTGAAGTAAATAGACTGTATCACTGTTTCTACATTGTCTGGGCACAGTCACAGTGTATCCCTCCATAGCAATGCACTGTCAGTTCAATGCTACTCCTCCTATTCCAACCTGGATGGGTGAGACCATATTAACGAATAGGGTTGTACTATTATATTAATAGGTTATAATATGTATTTGTATTTGGTTACATTGGTTCCGTTTCCTGGACACATTAAGCACAGWCCTGAACCCKAAAAAATCTTTCAATAGAGATTCTCCATTGAGAATGCTTTTTAGTTCAGTAGTAGGCTTGGTCTGTGTCCAGGAAGCTGCGTATTATATTATACTAACAGGGTTATAATAACATGTGGAAGTGTAACTTTAGGTGTCCCACTTCAATACCCTGGCTCTGCCTCTAGCTTTGTGAAACCTCCCGCACAGTCAGTGGCTTTCATTTTGCTTTATATGAATGGAGCGGATTCATTCTCCATTGTAGAGAAGAGGAGCTGAACCATGGCTGAACTTCACGACTCCACTGAGGGTAAAGGACACTCTCACAAAACTCACAGACAAAATATTGTTCTATTTCTAATGGCACATCATCAACTTCCCTTCACAGACATCATTCATCGGGGTGCTGAAGGGCAGGCCATTTTAGTGGAAATGTTTTGAACATGTGACACTAATATTGAATGGCCGGGGTTTGAACCTGGGTCTCCAGCATGCCAAAAGACTATGTTATCCCACTGAGCATTCATGTTATCCCATAAAGGCTGAGCATTCACTAAGGGAGCATAAGTCTACAGGTTTCAGGCAAGGTTACTCATCACACAAGCATGATTCTAGAACTTGCCTAGTCAATCTGCAGTATATTACCAAACGGCCAACAGGTGGTGCTTTTCCCCCAGGACTGGAGCCGTAGGCCTTATAGGTCTATTGAGTGCTGTTTGCAGTGCACCCACTGACAATAGGGACTTTGTGTAGTTCAGGGTGCCAACCCACTGTGGGTTGCACTTCTCAGGGAGCCAACCGCAGTCCACTGTCTCTTCATCTTCATCTGACCTTTGAGGTATTGGATTTACTTTCCCTCTTTCACTGATTTCTTTGGCGGCTTCAGAGTATGAGCAGCTTTTACTGTACTGTACATATCACTAACATTACTGTAACCACAGTCTACTAGATGAGATTTTTTCTCTTATACTGTGAGTGCGAGGGTYCATTCAAAGCAAACAACTGCATCATAAACATTTGACTAACTTTGTGTAACTGCAGGCTACTGAAAAATGAGGCGAGACGCTTTTCATTTCAGGTTAAACCCAACAGCTACATAGTGCCATTGATTTTACTTAGTGTACAATGAAAATCACACAATGAAAAGCAAACCGAATACCAAACCAATATAAACTGTACCTTAATAAGCTTAAGAACCAAGAATATTTAAATTAAACCTAATTTCACCTTTAATCCKGGGTCTGTTCTGTCTCTATACATCACCCCCAGATCCAATCAGCCTGCAAAAATAAAACAACACATTTAAACAACTTAAATTCATCTAAAAGTCTGGAAGTACAATAACSCCCGTCAAGCAAACCACAAACACAGAAACAAATGCTTCAGTAATGTAGCAAATAGAACTTGGCACAGAAATTCAACTAAATAAGAGCAACATAGGTCAAATACAGAGAACATTTATTACGGTTTGATTTAGTAAAAACTGGCATATAGTTTGTATATAGTTTGTCTGCCCAGTGCAAGTTCACTTCACGTTGACTGGTACAGGAGCACTCCCAGGCCTATGCTTTCCCCGAACCTCTGCTCAAATATATAATTAAGACTGAATTCCCATATGCTGAAGTGATCAGGACTCAGAATACTGTACCAAAATGGACTACAGTATTGGACAGTTACTTGCCCGACTGGCATCAAATGCAAGCAGTTGCGCAAAGTAAACGCTCACTCTCTAGCTGGTGTCTCTGTCCATAAAATAACTTTCTGTATTGAGCATTGCTATTTTGGCCCACATGCCGAAGTTCACAGATCGTATGGGTTATTGCTGTAAATGTCTATTTAAAACTTGAATAGAAATATGTCTGTTATTCTCTCTTTCCTTCGGGTGGATCCTGATTTATGTCCTCATTTGCTTATCTATGACCTTCATCACTTAGGTTATTTGTAATCATAAAAATTACAGGGGAAAACTTTTATTAGATCACTATAGCAGGAAAACATAAAACAAATCTATATAGATGTATACAAGTCAACATAATGTCTTTAAACAAACCAGAAACGCATGGTTTTAATTATATATAATGAGTTTAACTCGGACTCCCGAGTGGCGCAGAGGTCTAAGGCACTGCATCTCAGTGCTTGAGGCATCACTACAGACACCCTGGTTCAAATCCAGGCTGTATCACAACCGGCTGTGATTGGTCCCATAGGGCGGCGCACAATTGGCCCAGCGTCATCTGGGTTTGGCCGGTGTAGGCCGACATTGTAAATCAGAATTTGTTCTTAACTGACTTGCCTAGTTAAATAAAGATCAAATAAATGTAAAAAAATTGTCACACTAAAGTTGTTTTTATATTCTGCATCTTCAAATTAGAACGTCTAAATGTTAATAAATTAACAGTTCATTAGGATAGAGCTGGAATGTGTATGGACACACACACACACCTGAAATGTTGCACCTATATCAAATGTTGACCATCCAATACAATACACAGTTATGTCGTAAAGTGTAAACAGTTTGTTCATAACAAGTCAATTGTAAACTATGTGTGAGTAAGTAAACGTAAATGTGCAAAGGCTAACACTTAAAAATTATAATATTATAATATAATATTATTTTAAAAAATATTGTTCAATTTAAAAAATATATTTACTTCCAGAATTTCATGCAAATGTACATTTGTTTTAAAATACTGATTGAAGTCTGGATATGTTTATACCAATGTAATAATGGCAACAACTGTAAGTACAATACTTTTTGTCATTTTGACCTCAAACATTACAATTGATAAGACATTTTATCATGCAAACCCCCATAACTAAATAACTGTGAATAATGTAAATATTGATGTAAATAATGCAAAAATGGACTTAACAATTATTATTGGCTCAGTCACACACACACACACACAACACACACACACACCACACACACACACAACCACACACACACACACACACACACACACACACAACCACACACACACACACACACACACACCACACACACACACACACACACACACACACAGTCTTTGGACTTGAATAAGCTGTTAGATTTCCCATAAACCCAAGCGTAGACAGATCTTTTGTTTCAATGCTTCATTTAGATTCCTCCCACAACCAGCTTTATTACCATTTATTTCCCTCTCCTCTCTACCTCCTTCTGGCTCTCTCTCCCTCCCTCCGTCTGTCCCTCTCTCTCTCACACACAAACGTGCGCCCAAACACTTACCCAACCTCGCAATCACATCTTCAAAAATTGTCTGAATGCAATTTAGCCTGGCCTACATTTCTTTCGATTCTGTTTCTCATCAATCAATTCTCTCACGAATGCAGTGGTGTTGCACTTCTCTCTGTCAATGTTTAAATTGTATTTTGCTTATGAGTATTAACAAAACATATGGTTCTAAAATCATAATATGGTAATTAAGTGTCTCTTCTTACACATCTTTCACATTCTGAGTGTGTGGAGTGTGTTTGTTTTGAGTGTGATCGAATGTAAGTGTATAAGTGTGTGTGTAAATAGTGTGTATGTTTGCGTGTAAATGTGTAATTTATTTTGCTTTTGTGTATGTGAATGCTAAAAGGAGGGGTTTGTGCCCTCCTCTCCTTTACAGAGGCGTGGGAACTCCATTCATCGTTAAACCCAGGGTCTATTGTGGAGCACATGGCATCGAGTGTGTCTGGGTGTTTGCTGCCTCTACGTGACAGTATATGTGTGTGTGTTGTGTGTTGTGTGTGTGTGTGTGTGTGTGTGTGGTGTGTGTGTGTGTGTGTGTGTGTGTGTGTGTGTGTGTGTGTGTGTGTGTGTGTGTGTGTGTGTGTGTGTGTGTGTGTGGTGTGTGTCTGCCTTACAACAAGCAGTCCCTTTGGCATACCCCAGGAATGGGCTCAGTATGTCTGAAATGTATCTTATGTTTACATGTGCTTCAATACCACTATAAATACCCACACACACTAACTTTGGAGGGCCGATCCACTGTGTCCTCTTTTACGATCTTTCCTTTCTATACCCTGAAACTATACAACCCGCTGATGAAATGAAGTAAGAAATGGTACAGTAGACACGTGCCTAAAATCATCTTTCTGTATTTAGGTGTTGGATGATATGTCATGGTGAAGGTACAATGACAACTATAACACCTTCTAGAATGCCTCACCAGTTTCTAGAACAGCTCGCCAAATTCTAGAACATTCTGGAAACACATTGCGATCCTAGGTTTCGGCTCGTTCCTTCCCACTAGGCCTCTAAAAGCCTGAGACAGAGGGGGTACGCCCTGTGCCTACACGTGCATATCTTCATCACCCTTCTCTAGTCCAACACACTGTCCCTCATCTTGCCATAGTTAACACCTATGATAAAGTTTTTAATATGGTATATTCCGAGACAATGTATGATTGCTTTTAATGGCATTGAAACAACAATTTATTACGAGGGGCTACATTACAATAATAAAATAAGAGTTAGTATCTTACCGTATGAAGGATCATTTCTATTTGTTAAAGAAAGCTAAATGTTATAGGCCTAAACATAATCTATTTCGGTGTTCTGTAAGTCTTATAGTGTTCCAGTGTTATGTGGTGAAAAATAGAGTATTGGACATCTAATGTATGTTGGTTCTCGTGTGTTTTATCTGTGATGACTCACCTACTTCTAAGTCAACTGCTATTGGTTAAATCAAAATACCCTCCTGCTATTGGTGAAGGTCTATCAGAATCTGCGTCAACACTGGACATACCACAACTACTATCGATGGATTTTTGGGCCTATTATTTTTTGAAGCCTATACTCATACAGCAGAATTTGTTCTTCCATTTAATAGGAGAAAACATTGAAAGGGCCATATTTTCTAAGAAATTATATAAACCGAATTTTATACATATAAATTTTGCTATATTAAATGTGTCACATGGCAGACCACTTGAGCAAATACGCTTGAGAAAATAATATATTGTTTGTCGATTAAAGTTAAATTAAACATTTGTTGAAAAATGGAAACTGACTTGCACAGTATAAAAAGACATTGATATAAACAATTAAACCATCATGTGACTGTTTTGATTATCTTCCGCATTTACGGATGAAAAACAAAATAAAATCGACCAATATCTGTAAGCGCTTGAATTAAGAATAAGACAACAATCTTTTGGATTTACACGTTCTGATGGCTTTCTCTTAGCTGCAGTAGTTAACTGAAAAGCCACTCTGGGAGAGAGTCACAGCCCTGCTACCATGCTTTGGCATGTCTCCCAAAACTACAGCAACCACACTCAGCTCTGGTCCCTCAAAAACTGTCCCCCGCTTTTGACCCCAAACACTGACCATTGCAAACACAGCCATGAGGGAAGCAGGAACTATAACTACATCGGAAACTACATTGGCAGTTTCTTCATCGAAGTACAAACTGGCAACATCAAAATGCTGGGTTGTTTGGGGACGTGGTATGTTATTGTTACTGATGTTTATCTATATAGTGTATTATTGAGAAGTCAATCTCTACATTGCATGAGTCTGAGATCCTTAAACTAAAAATAAACAATATTAAAATAATGTGCACTTCCATGTGTGGTTTAAACAGACTAGTTTACACACATTCACGCAAGGAAGCACACTTAGAAATGTACCACTTACCTCAAATCGGACATGGGTAGACAGTCAGCAGCACACACCAACTAAGGATGCGAAATCCAGGATGTTGAAATCCAGACAGGCCTTATTTTCCACCAGGGTAGTAGATCCAGAACCATAATGTAGTTATCCTGTAGAGAGGGACAAGACAGAGGGCAGCCACAGTCAGTCAGCCAGTTAGTTAGTTAGATTCAGACTCCCGGTGAGAACCAGAGAAGGGTGACAGGGAGCTGCCTTTACCCCAGCTAAGTGAATCATATCTGGGCTGTCTTCCTGTCTGCCACCCCTTAGTCTGTCTCGGTCTATCACCGGGCTGCGCCACAAGAGGCCATGTTCGTGCCTGGGAGGCGCATGGTCATCCCCGTCTGGCAGTTAAAAAGTATTTGAATGAGGAATGTTAGCAAACAGACAAGCTGCATGTCGGATGATTGCTAAAGGCAGCAGCTACAGCCAGTCAGCCAGTCCCGTCTCTGCCTTGGGTTGGTTGGCCCAGGAATGTGAATAATTCAACAGCAACCAAAAAGGAGGACCCCTTCCCTTTTCACCCACCACCCCTCCCTCCGAGTCCGAAACTCAAATGCCTCCACAAGACAGTGAGAGAGAGAATTCTAAATCTCCGCTCGCTCACTCAATCGGGTGCTCAGGAAATCCTGCAAGAGTTTGTTTTTGCACACATACACACACACACACACACACACATACATGCACGTACACACACACACACACAGACTAGCATACAGTACACGATCACTACAAATCACTTCTTGTGTTTTTTTATTTCGTTGGAGGCCTCTCACTCATTGCCTTTTTATGTCTTTTGTTTGAAATTGGCACCTGTCCCAAAAAACCCTCCGCCACTGCTGCACCGCCCTCCTACTCCCCTTTCACAGGAAGGAGAGAGGAAGAGAGGGAGAGAGAGAGACTGGGAGAGCTAGAGAGAGAAAGTTGGAAAGGACGAAAGAAAGAGGAATTGGGAGAGAAAGGGAGAGGGGGAAATAAATGGTAAGAGGGGTGAAAAAGTCTAGGAGTATGTGTGTGTGTGATTTTTTTCTTCGTGAGAAACAAAATAGGCAGAAAAAGCAAAGCGACGTGACAAGACACTAAACGAGCTATTGCCACCACAGATGCACAGCGGTCGCCGAAAACACAGCCATCTTCATCTTCAGCATGAAGAAGCACATCCTGATTTTCCAAAGAGGGACGACATGGCGAACAGGCAATGCAACACACCGTGGAGTACGTTAAAAGCAGTAGCTACCGACACAATTATCCAAGCGCAATGTACAATAACTCAAAATAATATACAAAAGTATGGAATCTGCTGCAGGAAAAAAGTCCACAAACGTTTTCAAAAGGGCAACCAAACCTAAAGTCAAACGGCGGAGGCCCAAAAGCTACTTGTTGCAGGGTATTTAGTAGCTGGACTTGCTTGCAGAGCTGAGAGATAGAGGCAGAGCTGAGAGATAGAGGCAGAGGGTTAAACTCCCCAGAGTAGTAAAAGCCCTCCTCCTCCTGGCACAGTCGCTCTGAAGGGGAGGATCTAGCTTTAGAAATAGCAGCAGACGCTTTTCCCTTTTTTCATATCGCTAGTCTCCCTCTTGCATGTGGCCGGGACTGGGAGAGTTAGGCGGATGAAGAGAGAGAGAGAGAGAGAGAGAGAGAGAGAGAGGAGAGAGAGAGAGAGAGAGAGAGAGAGAGGGAGAGAGAGAGAGAGAGAGAGAGAGAGAGAGCAGAGAAGAGAGAGAGAACCTGAGAGAGGGACGAGAAAGTAGAGAGAGAGAGAGAGGAGAGAGAGAGGGAGACGAGAGAGAGAGAGAGAGAGAGAGAGACGAGGTAGGAGATGAGGAAGGCGAGTGAGGAGAGACGAGAGAGAGAGAGAGAGTGAGGAGATGACTGAGAGAGAGAGGAGAGAGAAAGAGAGAGAGAGAGAGAGAGAGAGAGAGAGAGAAGAGAGAGAGAGAGGAACACTAAATGAGAGGCCGATGTGATGTGGCATGGACGATGCGAGCTCAGCTGATGTGAAATTAGCTGGACGCATCGTAGCAGTGAAGAAGACCCGCAATCTTTGAATCATCACACGTTCGAACACAGACGCTACTGTTGGATGAGAGTAAGTAGAAGGACGAATCAATAGTGGTGGAAGAATGACAACTACTCCTAGCACACACACCGCCAACTCCTAACGATGGACATCTGTGGTAGCACGATGGCGTTGGTGGATTACGCGAAGCAAGTCGAGCATGATCGTTCCCCGATGTTAGTGGCTCAGTATTGGTAGACGAAAATTTCAGGCCCTACACAACATCTAGGTGATCGAGTTTGTGATAATCAAAAGAGCACTTTGGGCGCTCAATACTTGCAACAGACTCTTCAGGGTTGGGTCCACATGTGCAACCAGCACCCATAGGCAGGCTGTGTGGAGTTCATTCGCCACTCTGGAACAGGGGGGATAAAAGATGAGAGCTAACCGGTATTTGAACTTTTGCCAGCCCTTCAATTTGTTAAGTTCCCGCTTTCCAGAATGGAACGACTAAGGGAGCGCACGTATCCACTGCTAATGACTTTAATGTAAACTTGTCATACAGTGGGTAGAGAACAAGTATTTGATACACTGCCATAGATTTTGCAGGTTCCTACTTTACAAAAGCATGTAAGAGGATCTGTCATTGTTTAATCATAGGTACACACATTCAACTAGTGAAGTATGAACGGAATCTAAAACAAAAAGTTCCCAGAAAATCACATTGTAAATGATTTTTAAGTATTAATTATTGCATTTTTTGCATGACATAAAAGTATTTGGAGCACGGAGGCTACCCGAACTTCATTAGAGAAATGGTCTCTGCGGGCTATTTTCTCACAGACCTGTTAGTTTTCTTTAAGAAGCCCCACATGAAATAACATCTCTTGTATTTCTCATACCACCATACTCTGTGTATTAATGCAAAACCTGTTTGGAACTCGTTCACCCTGTAATAAAAAGACACCACTGTCCTACTTCACACCGACGACCAATTCAAATCAGACTCAACCGTCTTTAGAGTGTGATCTCGCCAGCACAGATGCACGAACTTTGGCCCACACAGACTCAGCAGAGCCTGTGTATTAATGGACCATCAAGGGAATAAATAGTAGACGGCCCTGCCTACAAGGCTGGGAGGGCTAACCATTGGGACAATAGCCAAGCAGCTTGTGAGAGGCAACAACTGTTGGCAGCACATTACATTAGATAAAAGATTGAAGTTCCATAAGTGATTTGACGGTACAATACACAAAAAGCCCTCGGTTGCTCTGGGGCTCTCACTGCGAGAGATCTCGACCCTTAGGTATTTTGACTCAGACAAGGGAGTCGACCCAGAGTAGCGGGGCCTCCTAGGGTCAGTACGAAAAGACTTGAGCTCATTTCACCGAGCCTGGCGAAGGGACATTTGGTGGAGAGGAGCACGTAATCAAGCCAGAACTAACGGAAGGACCTGCGTCATGACCTGAAATAGAGGAGCAGCTTTGTGGGGCTGGTTAGCCACTCTTATATCACAGCATCTCTCACAAAAGAACCATTAAGAACATTATCACCACAAGCCACAACAACCGGGCTTAAGTGCACGCGCACGATCCTCTCCTCCGTCCGTCACTAGACTTATCCTGCAGCAGTATCACATCGAAAAACATCAACCCATCACCAGCAAGGTCCCCCCTGCTCCAGCCAGCGGCATGCTCCTCAGCAGCCTTCACGTCTGGAAAGTATCTTATCCGGACGCAATCTCCAGGGAGTGGAGGTGATACCGCGGGGGGGCGGGGAGGGTGTAAGGTCATATGTTGGTCTGAATGGTTATCGTATTATTATTTCTCTATTGTAGCTTTTTTTTGCTCTAATTTCTTTTCACCACTCTCCGTGTTTGGAGGAATAGAAGGATGAGTACAGTCTTTTTCGATTTGACCCCCAAGAGACAGACCCATCCCAACCGTGAAGCTATGGAGGTGGAAACATCATGTCTTGTGGGGAATGCTTTTCTGCAAAGGGGACAGGACAACTGCACCGTATTGAGGGGAGGATGGATGGGCCATGTATCGCGAGATCTTGACACAACAACCTCCTTCCTCATAAGAGCATTGAAGAATGGGTCGTGGCTGGGTCTTCAGCATGACAGACACGAAACAGAGGATGCGACAGCCGGCACAAGGAGTGGCTCCGTAAGAAGCATCTCAAGGTCCTGGAGTGGCCTAGCCGTGCTCCCAGACCTGAACCCATATAGAAAGATCTTGTGAGGTTGACGCCGAGAAGTCGCGTATTGCCCAGCGAACAGCGCCGAAACCTGAAGGATCTGCGAGAAGGTCTGTATTGGAGGAGTGGCGCAAAATCCGCTGCTCTGCAGTGTGTGGCAAACCTGTGTTCAAAGAACTACCACCAGGAAACGTATGACCCTCTCTGTAATTGGCAAACTCAGGTTCTGTACCATAATATTTCAGATTCTGCTTTTCTGATATCAAATACTGGTTATGTATGCAAAAAATGCCAAATTAATATACTTAAAAATCATACAATGTGATTTTTCTGGATTTTTGTTTTAGATTCCTTCTCGAATCACGTAAGTGTACCTATGATAAAAATTGACTAGACCTCTGATACATGCTTTGGTAAGTAGTAAACCTGGCAAAATTGTCAGTGTATCAATGCCTACTGTTCTCGCCCTCTGATGTCCAGATGTGCTTCAATTGATTCCAGGTCTGGGGAACGGGCGGGCCAGGTCCCAGTAGCATCAATGCCTTCCTCTTGCAGGATGCCTGACACCTCAGCCCATAGGTCTAGCATTAGGAAGGAACCCAAGGGCCACCGCAACCAGCATAATTGGTCCACAAGGGGTTTCTGATCTCGGTACCTAATGGGCAGTCAGGCTACCTTCTGGCGAGCACTGGAGGGATGTGCGTCCCCCACAAGAACTGCCACAGTTCCAGCAGCATAGACTGACCCATCCGCCAAACTGGTCATGCTGGAGGATGTTGACGACAGCGAACGTTCTCGTTTGGGTAACACGGCGTCTCCAGGACTCTTTCACGTCTGGTCACATCGTGGCTCAATGTGCTCAAGTGTGAAACCTGCTTTCATCTGTGAAGAGCACAGGGCGCCAGTGGCGAATGTTTGCCCTAATCTTGGGTGTTCTCCTGGCAATGCCAAACGTCCTGCCACGGGTGTTGGGCTGTAAGCACAACTCCATTCTGGAACCGTAACCTTACGGCCGTCCACTGTGGACGTCGGGCTCATACCATTGCCTCACGGAGTCTTTTCTGACCGTTTGAGCAGACACTGCCAAACAATATTGTGGCTGCTGGAGGTCATTTTGGGCGAGGGTGCTCTGGCAAGTGCTACGCACCTGCTCCTCCTTGCCCAAAGGCGGAAGGTGTAGCGGTCCTGCTGCTGGTTGTTTGCCCTCACTACAGCCTCCATGCTCTGGACACTACGCTGACAGACAACAGCAACCTTCTTGCCACACGCTCGCATCTGATGGCCATCCTGGATGAGCGTGCCACTACCTGAGCCACTTGTGTGGGTTGTAGACCTCCCGTCCTCATGCTACCACTAAGTGAAAGCACCGCCAGCATCTCAAAGTGGACCGCAAAAACATCAGCCAGGAAGCATAGGAATGAGAAGTGGTGTCACGATCGTGTTGAGGATGACGGTGTGCAAACGAGTATACGCTAGCAGTAAGGAAAATAAGCCCATCTTCTTTTTATTAAGAGAAGGAGAACCCCGAACAAACACTCTTGACAACAAACAACGACGACGAATCCGTGAAGCTAATACGTAGTGCACATACAGGCTAACAATACGTTGTCGACATAGACAATTATAACCCACTCGAAAAACGAAAGCCTATGGCTTTAACCTTAATAGGTCCATCAGGACCAACAGAAATCAGCTGTCTCTAATTGGGAATACCCATGTCAGGCACCAATAGACTCTCCTACGACAACTTACACCCACATAGACACAGCTAAGACACATACACTCAACAATCACCCTACACTACAACCCC
>NW_019942721.1:3779-56263 GCF_002910315.2 Salvelinus sp. IW2-2015 | reverse complement strand
CCCACACACACTAACTTTGGAGGGCCGATCCACTGTGTCCTCTTTTACGATCTTTCCTTTCTATACCCTGAAACTATACAACCCGCTGATGAAATTAAGTAAGAAACGGTACAGTAGTGCCTAAAATCGTCTTTCTGTATTTAGGTGTTGGATGAGATGTAATGGTGAAGGTACAATGACAACTATAACACCTTCTAGAATGCCAAATTCTAGAACATACTGGAAACACATTCTGATCCTACGTTTCAGCTCGTTCTTTCCACTGGGCCTCTAAAAGCCTGAGACAGAGGGGATGTGTGTGCATATCTTCATCACCCTTCTCTAGTCCAACACACTGTCCCTCATCTTACCATAGTTACCACCTATGATAAAGTTATTAATATAGTATTCCGAGACAATGTATGATTGCATTTAATGGCATTGAAACAACACTTTACATTACAATAATAAAATAAGAGTTAGTATCTTACCATATGAAGGATAATTTCTATTTGTTAAAGAAAGCTAAATGTTATAGGCCTAAACATAATCTATTTCGATGTTCTCTACGTCTTATAGTGTTCCAGTGTTATGTGGTGAAGAATAGAGTTTTGGACATCTAATGTACGTTGGTTCTCGTGGGTTTTATTGGTGATGACTCAGCTACCTCTAACTCAACTGCTATTGGTTAAATCAAAATACCCTGCTATTGGTGAAGGTCTATCAGAATCTGCATCAAAACTGGACATACCACAACTACTATCAATGGATTTTTGGGCCTATTATTTTTTCAAGCCTATACTGATATAGCATAATTTGTTCATCGATTTAATAGGAGAAAACATTGAAAGGGCCATATTTTCTATGTACATATAGAAATGTAGCTATATTAAATGTGTAACGTGGCAGACCACTTGAGTAATAATATATTGTTTGTCAATTAAATGTATTGAACCGATGGTTCATGAAATAAGACATGAGATATGTTCTGCCTACGTAGTAAAAATAATCATTTGAAAGTTAAATTAAATATTTGTTGGAAAATGGAAATTGAATTGCACAGTATAAAAAGACATTGATAACAATAATTAAACAATTATGTGACTGTTCGATTATCTTCCACATTTACGGATGAAAAACAAAATAAAAACTACTAATATCTGTAAGCGCTTGAATTAAGAATTTACATGTTCTGATGGCTTTCTCTTAACTGTAGTGGTTAACTGAAAAGCTACTCTGGGAGAGAGACACAACCCTGCTACCATGCTCTGGCATCTTTCCCAAAACTACATCAACCACATTCAGCTCTGGTCCCTCAAAAACTGTCCCCCTCTTTCGACCCAAACCACTGACCATCGCAAACACAGCCATGAGGGAAGCAGGAACTATACCTACATCGGAAACTACATTGGCAGTTTATTTTGCGAAGTACAAATTGACAACATTGTTTGGGAAAGTGGTATGTTATTGTTCCTGATGTTTAGCTGTACAGTGTATTATCGAGAATTCAATCTCTGCATTGCATGAGTCTGTGATCCTTAAACTAAAACAAACTATATTAAAAGAATGTACACTTCCATGTGCAGTTTAATCACTAAATAACGTATTCAGATAGCTAATCTAAACAGACTAGTTGACACACATTCACGCAATCAAGCACACTTAGAAATGTACCACTTACCTCAAATCGGACATGGGTAGACAGTCGCATCACACACCAACTATGGATGCAAAATCCAGGGTGTTGAAATCCAGACAGGCCTTATTATCCACCAGGGTAGTAGATCCAGAACATAGTGTAGTTATCCTGTAGAGAGGGACAGACAGAGAGCAGCCACAGTCAGCCAGTTAGTTAGATTCAGACTCCCGGTGAGAACCAGAGACGGATGAGAGGGAGCTGCCTCCCCCCAGCTCAGTGAATCATGTCTGGGCTGTCTTCCTGTCTGTCACCCCCTAGTCTGTCTGGGTCTGGGTCTATCACCGGGCTGGGCCCCGCCACAATAAGAGGCCATGTTCGTGCCTGGGATGCGCATGGTCATCCCCATCTGGTAGTTAAAAAGTATTTGAATGAGGAATGTTAGCAAACAGACGAACTGCATATCGGATGAATGCTAATGGTAGCAGCTACAGACAGTCAGCCAGTTCCGTCTCTGCTTTGGGATGGTTGGACCGGGAATGTGAATAATTTAACAGCAACCAAAAAGGAGGACCTCTTCCCTTTTTACCCACCACCCCTCCCTCAGAGTCCAAAACTCAAATGCCTTCAAAGACAGTGAAATAGAGAGAGAATTCTAAATCTCTGCTCACTCACTCACTCACTCACACGCTCAGAATCCTGCAAGTTAGTTTTTGCACACGTACACACCCACATGCACGTACACACACACAAGCATACAATACACGATCCCTACAAATCACTTCTTGTGTTTCAACATGCAACATATTTTTTTACACACCCACATGCACGTACACACACACACAAGCATACAATACAAGATCCCTACAAATCACTTATTGTGTTTCAACATGCAACATATTTTTTTATTTCGTTTGGAGGCCTCTCACTCATTGCGTTTTTGTGTCTTTTGTTTAAAATTGGCACCTGTCCCAAAAAAACCTCCGCCACTGCTGCACCGCCCTTCTACTTTCCTTTCACAGGAAGGAGAGAGGAAGAGAGGGAGAGAGAGCGAGCAGGACAGCTAGAGAGAGAAAGTTAGAAAGAACGAAAGAAAGAGGGATTGGGGGAGAGGGGGGAAATAAATGGTAAGAGGAGTGAAAAAGTCTAGGAGTATTTGTGTGTGTGTCTCTTAGCAAGAAAGAAAAGAGGCAGAAAAAGAAAAGCGACGTGACGAGATACTAAGCGAGCTATTGCCACCACAGACGCACAGCGGTCGCCGAAAACACAGCCATCTTCATATTCATCATGAAAAAGCACATCCTGATCTTCTAAAGAGGGACGACATGTCGAACAGCCAATGCAACATACCGTGGAGTACGTTAAAAACAGTAGCTACCAAAACAATTATACAAACGCAATGCGCAATAACTCCAAATAATATACAAAATTATGGAATCTGCTGCAGGAAAAAAGTCCACGAACATTTTCAAAAGGGCTACCAAACCGAAAGTCAAACGGCGGAGGCCCAAAAGCTACTTGTGCAGGGTATTTAGTAGCTGGGATTGCTTGCAGCGCTGAGAGGCAGAGGGTTAAACTCCCCAGAGTAGTAAAAGCCCTCCTCCTGGCACAGTCGCTCTGAAGGGGAGGATCTAGCTTTAGAAATAGCAGCAGATGAGAGAGAGAGAGAGAGAGAGATGTGATGATGAAATAGGGACGTACCGAAGTAAGTGAGGAAGACGCACTTTTAGCACAGGTTTGACACGACGTGTGTGTGAGAGCAAGAGAGACGATCAATAGTATGACCAATGATCTCCTTTAGCACACACACACATTAGCCAATCATCATTCCAGGGCCCTACACACATCTAGAGTGTGATTAAAACACATTTACACAATGCTACTGTAATCTCAAATCTGTTCCACAACCATGCAGCTACAGTTCTGACAAAAGGCACGTTTGGAAGCGTTTTCTGAGACAGACAAATCCATTCTTATAAAAAAAAAAGGGGGGAGGTTTGAGGCTGATCACAAAGATTTTTTTTTTTATTAACTCCTTTACAGGCAACTTAGACTGTGACTGAAGCAGTGTTGAGATGGACAGTGATTTTCGACTCCCTATGCACCCCACCTTGAGAACATTTTTGAGTTAAAAAAGAGCTCGACCCCACCAACTATTTAGGCAGGGAGTCGAAACCCAGATAAGCCTCTGGGGTGAGACTGCTTCGCCGAGGCTGCAGGCTGGAGAAGCAGTAAAGCATTGGCTGTGATTTTATACACACACACAAAGCTTAGTGCACCGTGAGATCCTCCTCACGTTCACAGTGACAATGCAGATGGCTGCACTAGTAAATATGATCTACAGTACCTAGGAGGGTAAGGGGGGAGAGGTATCTTCGATTTAGGGGGGCATCATACACACACACACACATCTCATCTCACTGAACCATAAGTATCTATCATACAAACCATCTCTCAATCCCTTTGTAAAGAGATAGTCCTTGTTGCCGCACGCAAATATGTGGCATATCATTCATGTAACAGATCATCTAAATATGAAACATTATTGCCAGTTTCCCCAAACCCTACTAGCACACACACACACTACTACACTTTCTCTGGCCTGGCTGCTTGCAACCACAGCAAGGGTCTTTGGAAGTTTGTGACAGATAGGCTATTTTAGAACAACTGCTGTCTCTTTAGGCTACCGTCCCCCTTCCGCTCCCTCAAAACCAAGAGCTCCCAGAAGTTCTCTCTTCTCCCTGAAGTAGCAGGAGCACAAATGAGAGAGAAAAAGTGGAGCGCTAAGCAGTTTAATTTCTCTCCTTTTTGGTACATTAGCTGCATGAGACTAAAGACTGCATGCATTAAAATGGTGGGTGTGGGGGTACGTACGTACGTGTGCGAATGCCATGGAGGTAGGACGGAGACAGAAAACACTCCAGCCCAGCACTAAAATCTGGGCTACTCTCAGCATTAACTCTACCCATTCTGCAATGACCCAGTATATAATAAAATATAAATATTTCCATATTCAGAAACACGTGTAATCCAGTTTACATAGGAGTTGTCGAGAAACATTAAAGATGGAGTCGGTACAGTTGAATATGCTAAATTAAACTATATTTCTCCCATGTTTTCTTATGAAAAAAGCTGATGGGGCATCTACAGTACAAACATGAGGTTAAACCTACTACGTCACATCTCGCCACCTCTTTAGCCAATCGCTACTCCTCAAGACTAAAAACCGCATTGCACAAAGTACATAGATCAAATACTAAGATAAGCAAAAGTATACTCTTTGTCACTTATTCGTTTTGTTCCATTCTGACTATCAGGCCCATTTCACTACTCTAGTCTGAAGAGAGACTTCTGTTGTTTACAATTTTACATGTAGCAGGAATTCAAAAAACTTGGCAGGGCTGTTGTGGAAAGTTCATTCGAGGATACAGTTCTGGTTTTGGGTAGGCTGCCAAGACCTGACACTGTGAGCCTCTCTAAGGCCTCACCCCTCTCAGAGAGCTCTGAGTTGCCTGTGTAAGTCTGCCATTGATCAAACTCCAATATTAACAACCTCTTTATGACACCTTCTTTAGGAGTTGTACAACCGTCAGCTGTAGCACGGCACTTTATTGACGCACTTCATCTAGCTGTAGATTTCTAAATCAAAGCTGTATTGTGTGTTTCATCATGCACATACTTTCAAAGCAATTTAGTAAAACAATGAATATTTGTTGTCTTTAAACAGTGCATGCTTTTTTGTTAAATTGTGACCAGACATGTAACTCCATCAGAATTCAGCATTCTGATGGAGTTACATGTCATCGGATGAGCTTTACTATCTGTCAAAGCATGCCAAAATAAGGTTCCTTGTTTATTAAAAAAAATACTAATCAAGTAAGGCTATATTATCCTTTCCCACACATCTACAAATCATATTGTTGCCCAACTATCCAGAGAGTATGACTTGGCAACTCGTAAGGGAAAATATTTAATCACAAAAAAAATGGCTGCTTCTTCAATCATCACCTCAATCACCACAGACACTCATAAGAGAACAAAACAAGAATGATTCACAGCATAATAATAACTTAATGTAAAAAGACTGTTGGGAATTTTTGTAACAAGTAAGTAATACGTACCTGATATATCAAACAAAAACTTTTAGTGACAAATACAGCAGTTTTGGGTACCATATCCAAAGTTCACAAAAATAACTATGATATTGAAACACACAAATAAAGAAAAAATGTAATTCAAAGATTATGGCATTATGGTGATTGGGGACTGACTTTACCAGAACAAATATATCTGGCTTAGTTTATCCTACTGTACTTGACAGCTAGAATGTGCATATTATTTTGCAAAGAGCCAAACGGAGCTTTAAAGTACTCAAATAATTTTTTTGGGGGGGGGATCCCAGAGGTAATGTTGTCTTTTTATTAGCTGTAGTGTCTAGTTAACAATTAAATAAATGCACTGAAGCAAAGTAATTACAAACAGTTGGAGAATGGGAGTTATGCTGCAGGGTATGTAAGCTACCCAATACCTGTAATAATAACACTGTAAATACATAGTACACTGCTTTGTGTCACATATAATATATATCAAATTCATTTGTAGGGTAAAGAAGACCATACCCTTTATTGTATACTTGTCCATGACAAATGTCATGTATTCATCTCATTGACACCACACGCTGAAGAAGACTGAGGCTGAATCGCCAACCCAATCTCCAAATAAAACGCCAACCTGTGGCGTAACTGCAGTAACAGAATTACACCATGGCTTGACGTTTTAATTTCGCCATTTGGTGCCGTATCTTAACTGTCATTCAAACGCCTCAAAAGTGAAACTAAAACGTACGTTTAGGCATTCATTCCAAATGGTTATGGATAAGGTTAAACTTAAGTTTAGGCATAAATTCCCGCACACAACCCTCGGAGCCCATCCACCATCCACCATCCCCATCCACAGCGCCCTAGCAAGAAGCAAGTCTACTAGATGTAATAGGCGCTCACGTTGCACCTAGTGGACAGTATAGCTTCCACAATTCGCCAGGTCCAAACGTAATCGGGGGACTTGAGAATGGGCATCTCCTGGCGTATTCCATAAGAGAATGGGCTGTGAATCGCATATATGCAGTGCAATGAATGAATAAAGAAATTATTGAAGAGTATTTAATTGAAGAGTATTTAAGGGAGTGCTGTCCCTTTCTATTTACCTCATACAATGTAGAGATACTTTCTCTCTGCTACCCAGACAGAAGTACTGACCAGACAGAAGTACTGCCCGCCAACCACCACCTCTACTTGGTGGTCTATGGTGGGGCCCCTCAAGCACACGTGTCCATACAACTTCTCGATTACACCCCTGACCCCTGGGGTCACCCGATGTTGCTACGGGAACAAAGGGCGAGACCCCCGAGGTCAGAAGTGTTAAGCCGGGAGCCGGCCAGGCCCCATTGACAAGGTAGCATGGTGTTGGCTCAGAGAAGGTAAAGATCACTAACACAGGGGACTAATAGGGATTAAGGGGCCGTAAGGGGCCCATCTCCTCAGGGATGTCACTCAGGGGACTAGTAACATCAGTCTCTGTTAACCTCCCTGACCTCCGGCAGCCATTTAGGGGCGACAGGTCACTTACAAGAGGCTAGAGAGGGCTTTGCCGGTGTGACTGCTGATCCTATATGGCTGATATTTTCAACTGTTTCTGTATAGCACTGTGTGACATTGGCTGATGTAAAAAGGGCTTTATAAACACATTTGATTGATTGATTGAACTGTTTACAAATTCAAGATTAAGAACTGTATTTTTTTGTGTATTGACATGTTCCCCTAATCAATTGAATTGTATTTCTATAGAAAACCTCTGAAGTTCAAAAACAGATTGACAGTTTAAATTATTAGATGCCAAATGTTATACCTCAGAGAACAGAAAGCCATCAGAGAATACAGCCTCGATATTGGCAGGTATACAACCAATTAAATGGTATTCTTATTGAAAATGTTATGTTATAAAGTAAATGCATTAGATTAAACAGAATTAAAAACCAAAATGTTATGATTATGAAGTGTTCAGGCATCGATATAAACAGTCTCGTTATCAACAGGTGGAACACAGAACTGAAAAATCAAAATGGAGGACAGAGACAACATGGATACTAGTGAAGTAGCAATACAGATTGCTGATTCACCTAAACAAATTCAGATAAGAGATCTAAAGAAGTATATCCTGATATCTTTTTTTATAAATATACCAAATATACCAAAGACGAAGTTAAGTATTTTCTGAACATCAGTTTTCTACAGTTTCCTCATGTTTGAGTAGGGTTAAGGTTAACTCTGTCCATTCCAATTGAAAAGGCAAATAGTTCTAACTAACATATTAATAATTATATTATTTGCAATCAATGTAAAATATTTGTCTGGGGAAGAATGCAAATATTTTACATCAATATATGAAAGAAAATAAACTAGAATATGACAATTTTAACATATATATATTTGTTGCCTTTAGTATTGCTTTTTCAAGAGGCTAAGGATGAATGAAGACATGTATTGCTTTAAAGGTCAAATTATTCATTTTATTATGTCTCAAGAGTGATAAGAGGGAAGGCTTGAAATAATTCCACTCCTAACGTTGGTGAATCATATCAAATACAAATAATGATTAACATAAGAGTATTTCACGGATAAACATATTGTATAACTCATTCAGATTGGACAGGTAAATGGGCACCTATGGATTTAGATGGCTGATAAGCTAGAGGTAAATTAGAGAGAAAAATATGATTAAATATAGCCTAAGAGGATATGCTGTTCTCCAGAAATACATTACCAAATTAAATAACATTATTTGTTCAAGTTATTAGAAAATAAAAAATAAAGAAATACGATATTATATGAATCATATTTATATATATATTCATTTGCCAAAAGCTTTTAGCAATAATGAATTTGTGTACTTAAAAATATCCAAAATGCTGTAGTATTTACTCTATATGTTGGTTGATACAACCTAAGATGTTTTGGTTTAATTTAGATAGAAAAATCTAAGATCAGAAAAATATGCATGAAATGTGAATGGTAAAAGTTTTTCCTTAACACATTCTGTAATGTGAAGTGAAATTGATCTGATGTCTACCCTTGTTATACCAGGGGTGAAGTGCTAACTTTTAATGAACTAATGTTGTTTTTCCTAAGTGGGAAAACAAAGTCTTACATTTATTGGTTTCAGAAAAAAAAAAATCTAAGTCTGATCATGATATTAGAAAGATACAAATATGTTTGAGGCAAATATAACTGTATTACCTTAAATGGCTTATTTCCAACACTATAGCTTACGTAAACTACCATTTAGGAACAAAAATGTATACCATATTATACATCTTTATTATTTGAATGTATTTAATTATGCAAGGTTAGACATGTATTTTATAACTTAAAAGGTATATACAAACATGTGATATACACACTGGATATAAAGAAGTTGTAAGTAGGTGGAGACAAAAAAAAAATGGCATACGTGTGTAAATGGGTTTAATAAAACGTATAATTCATAAAATTTGTTAGCACTATTTAAAGTGAAGAAGAATAAACAACATAAATAAAAAAGTATATTTGAACTCAAATGAAAAATGATATAGCGTCTTACATAGATGCTAGAGTTATTCATTACATTCTTTTCAATTATTTGGTTTCAAAATCTTCTAAACTGCTGTTTTATTTTTTATGTCACTTTAAAAAACTTATGAGTCAACTTCTGCTCTTCGTTTTTTACTGAACATTACTATAGTAAATTGAAAATCTGTGAACACTGACCAAAAGAGTTTTGGTGGTGCCGGAATACCATATACGTATATTCTATAATAATTTGTACTATTTTATCACTTTTAAGCAACACAATTCTAATATCAAATAGTTGCATTATGTTTTGTTCACTACAAGTTAAAATAAATAATGTTGTGTCTGTTGTTTTATTTATTTTTTGTACTTTGAAGATCAAACAATGGACGATGGTGAAAAAAATCTATGGTGAATGACTTAAAGGCGATTTTAGCAATAAGAAATAAATTATCTTGAAAGAAAACAATAGCTTGAGACTAAAACCTCATACTAAAAAAGGTAAGTACAAAAAGTGAAAGGTATAACTTCTTTGTGATGCAGTCCTCTCTCTTTGATAATCATTAAACAACTCACCTTTAGAAGCTCACTCAGCTGCTAAGGTAGAGGCTGGGACAGAACTGAACTGCTCTGAGCTGGAAATACAGGAAGTGTCCAGGACAGGACTGCCACACTTTAACCAGGCAGACTGATCCAAACAACATTACTATTGGTCTCCTCGCAGATCGTCTCTTAGATCTCTGCCAATACTTTCAATTTAACCATGTGACTACCATTTTACATTATTTTCCAGTTAGTGTTTCATTAGCACAAAACCCTTACACTCGTATTCGTTTTTAAATTAGGAAAGCAAATTGTCTATCTCACGGACATGAACAAAAGAAAAACCTTACCCATCACATCAAAGATGTGCAGCTTAGATTTTTTAGTAATGCTTCATGGAGGACCTAAGATGAAATTGCTCATTATCATGAGTCCATATTTCATGTTGATACAAGCATAATATTGTAAGATAGCAAAAATTACAAGAAATATAGATTTGAATAGAAATATATATATATATATTTTTTTTTAAATCTGAACTACCTCTGAATTACTTGTGTCAAGGTAAAACACTTGAGAGATTCATGATTTGTTATATATTGTTACTCATAGTATTTGGAACCTGTGATTAACCGAAAGAGATAGCTAATACATTGTCAATTATAGCAGAAACAGTAACGAACTCCACACAAGGGAATTGTTTTAACCCACTTCCATCAAATTTAACTAATTTGAACTAATCAGTCTTGTACAATCTGAAAACATACACCCACAAACCCATATCTTTGTTACCTGCAATTCTTACTGGGCTTATATCTTCTCTCGGTCAACCTCGAGTCTCGAAAAAAGCACCAGAAAAACAGCAATGATTTCTTCCTCTTTTAGTACATTGTGTGCAAGCCAGGCTGGCGGGTCTAGGGGAGAAGTTCTCTCGGTTGTCCCTCTTAAAGACTCATGCCGACCGTTGGTTCTGGCAGGTGCCACGTCATGGCTCTTCCGGCGAGGACAGGCCTGTGAGGAGAGGAATCGACCCAGTCGAGCCCTCCACACCTTACGCCCCCGACCAGTACTACACACCAGAACTACCCAGGGGAGCTCAGAGAGAGACATGGGCCCTTATTGACTAATTTAAAAAATGCATCTTTATTTCCCTCCTTTCCTTTCCTTCCTTCCTTCCTTCCTTCATCTTTTCCTTGAAGTAATAACTGATCTTACATCATGACTAAGGCAATGACTGGATTGGTGAAAGCTAGTAACTGTATCCTAACTTGAATTTATCCCACTTAATCCAACTTGTGTTATGTCATTGATTACCTCAAAGAAGGAAGGAAGGAAGCATTTTTCAAATAGGCCAATAGATATAAACTCGACCCACACCCACGTTCTGGGGTAGCCAAATCCGAAGCGTAGGGCTCTAATTCATATACCTATTCAAATTTCAATGGAAACTTTTCTCTCCTTTATGTACATACTGTATATTATATGATATAGTCAATCTATGTATATGTGGTTGCTAAAGTGGGTTTGAAGACCCAGCTAAGTATTCTTCAAGGGTATAGATTATAAGATTATTGTGGTAAACCATATTTGAGAGAGTAATATGTTGTAACAAAAGTATATAGATTTGATGTACTCAAAGCGTACATTCAATGTCACTTTCTATATAATGGGTTGATGATATTTGTTTGTCAAGACAAATACAGCTAAGCACAATGAATGTGTTGCTCATAATAGCATTGCCATTTCTTTAAAAGTGTGTAATATTATCATGACTTACCTAGCTAGTCAAGGGCATATCCTAAAATTGAAAAATGAAAGAGTGCAAATAGGTCAAAGTGTCTGTGGACACCATCTAGTCTTTCTGTAGTATATTAGTTATTTGTCTATAATTGTATTTTAGTGAGAGATCACCCTATGGGAATCAAGCATCTCATTTCTGCCAATAAGCAATTCTAATAGTTATACTTTTAGCTTGAGGCAAATTAACACTGTAATTAGAATGACTAAAACATTAAACGATAGGATTAACTTATTTTATTTTCTGTAGTATCTCACTTATTCCACCTGGTCCTCTGTATCTATTGTACAGTATATGTGTAATGTATACATACAATTCACATGGATAAACGTACATATGCATTTAAAATATATACAAATATTTAAATGTTTTTGTTTAATTTCTTCTGATTAAATGTAATTAATACTGATCCAATTTAACCCCAAATTAAACAGTCAATAGCCTACAATTAATAGTTTTATGTTTTGTTGTTTACTTGCTATTATGTTCAAATGTAAATGTTTCCTACTGAAGTGGTGCATAATGATATAGCATTTTTGTTTTGTTTTTGAGAACGCTATACTGTTGGAGTCATGATTCTGATTGTAGCTCAGCACGTTTTTACAAACATAGTCTTAAAAAGATATAAACGGTCTTGGTTTTTGCTTTAAATTAGTATCCTAATGAACTTTCTACATAAATGATTTGTTTTGATGATGTAACTGTAGTCTATACCCACTAGCGGTGCGTTGGTAAAATCCAGGGGGGAAAAAGCCATATTACAACCTATGTGTTGTGATAATTGCACTGTTTGCTCTATAACCTGTTAATGGCTTGACACCGTGATATATAGGCCTAAGGCTGAGACAATAAGAAGACAGACACAGTGGCAGAATAAATTCAACAACACATTTGTTTCATTACAAAACCGGAGAGCAACATCTATCCTGTGAAGTTCACAAAACATATTGCATGCAGCAAACTATTAAACAACTATTTATTTAGAACCACAGAGTGTTACCGCAAGTCACAAAGAAAACAGGAGCTCGATCCACTATTCCAGCACCATTTCAACTTCAACATCATCTAATCACCTATGCTTAGTCTAATACAGCGACAACTAAAAGATACCAAAAACTATTTAGTCCTATCAACGTAAGCTAAATATGATGTAGCTGTCAATGGTACTGATTTATGTGTGTGTGTGTGTGTGTGTGTGTGTGTGTGTGTGTGTGTGTGTGTGTGTGTGTGTGTGTGTGCGTGTGCGTGCATGCGTGACTCACCCTACTTGCAGAGAAACACCAACGTCATCCTACTCTTTCATGCCTAAATGTTCTATAACTATGTCATACAGTTCACACTTTTAGTTTTTGTTGTTCTATACTACCTGGCTAAAATAATTGCTCGCTAGCCTAACTTCCTTTCATGGGCAACTATACGCCAGGCCAGCTAGTAAACCTTAGCATAACATTAGTTAACATTAGCATACTATTTCCATACTATTTCCTCAGGCAAGGGGCACAATGTATGAATTTATGGTTAGATTAGAATATACATTAAAATGATTGGCCAGTATGGAGAATTAGGTAAAACCACAAGTCCAAATCCCTATCTCCATTGATGGCTAATTTAGGAAAGGGATGATTTTAGCTAGCTAGCCCCCGGAAGACAACAACACCACGAGATGCAACAATTCAAGTTTGGCTTGTGATGTGATTGGTCTGAAGCCAAATCCAAACTGTCTTCCCTTGACACTTTTTTTGGTGCACCAGAACCATTCACATCTGAGCTCACTCAGTTTAGCTGATTGGCTAATATTTTATACTTTTTTTTAATCAAGGGAGGCCAAATGCTCGCTGGCTTCCCTTGCATTCAATGCTATGGGCGGCAACAATGTCATACTTTTTCTGACCAGACAGCATCAGATAGATCCGCTACACATACAGAGGGGCGCTGTTTCGATCACTCCGATGCTTTCTCCGGTGAGACATGCAGCCTCTTGCAAATTGAAGAAAATGTATGAAACAGAGAGACGAAAGATTAATTATTTAGTATGCTGTTTTCTCTTTTCTTCCCTTGTCATCCATGAATACACACCAGTCTACACCGTCTTTTCAATGAGGTGGGGCGGCTCAAAGGAGTTAAGACGCTAACAGTCATGTGCGCGCCACCGGCAACAAAAGGTCCCCTATGTTGGGTGCATACAGATAAAGGAGCCTCCTTTGTGTGCTGTGTTTCACATAACGCAGGTCGGCCATGGGATGCATGCCAGGTCTGTGTCTGTCTGTCTACCCCTCTGACTGGAGAAACAGAGAAACACACACAACACACACACCACCCACACACACACACACCACACACACACACACACACACACACACACACACACACACACACACACACACCACACACACACACACACACACACACACACCACACACACCAACACACACACCACCACACACCACAGCCTTCCTGGCCAACATAAAACACCTAAGGAACAATTTACGGAATGGATTAAGCTTTGTATTCCTGGTTTAAAATATAATGACTCTAACCCTAATTCATACTGTAAAATATCCTCAAAAGGGTTGTATATTCAAAAATACGTCTATTTCACAGTAGTGCTTCCAAAATCAACAGTAGGCTAATGTTCTCACTACATCTTTGCTGGGATATTGCTATAAAATACTAAGTCTAAATGTCAGTGGTGATATTTGAGCTAATTGTTTTGTAATAAGTTCCTCCTAGTCTTTAATAAGCATAATAACATTCATCATGTTGTGGCAAATCCATTTTGGAGGAATGAGTTACCTCAAATTGCCCACCATTGTTTGCTGTTATTCTATAAATTGTAATAAAACAATAATCGCAGGCTCAGGAAATGAGGTTTACAGCATCAATAGTTCCGCATATACCACGGAGGTGTGGTGGTGGTAGGTAAACGTATTAAGATGCTTTAACACACATACATGTCCATGCACAGAGCCCCTCCTCTGCTCATTGTCTTTATACAAACAGAACACTGTAAAATGTATGTTAATTTAACTTTTGTAAATACTGCTTCAGGATTACCATGGGCCCCTTCCCATTCCCGTATTGCAAATGTCACTAAATATGTCAATTCTCTCACACACACACAAAAAGAATACACACACAAAATAAGGGCAGAAGAGCCATGGCCTGAACACACCACAGAGGGTAAAAAAAGAATATAAAGAGTCCCAACGAGTTCCTTGGCATGTTAGTTTTCTTCCAGGCAGTCCCTATTGACCTGTAAACCTTTGTGACTGGAACAAATGCAAATGGCGCTGACTTGCTCACACAGAAACACTAAAGGCCTATTCAAACGAGGGCCTGCCAACAATGCAGCAGCAACGCTGGTGCCCGGCCCGCAGTGCAGCTCCAGACTGGGGACTCAAAGGCCCAGTCTGTATCCCAAATGGCACCCTATTCCCTATAGTGCACTACTTTTGTCCAGGGCCCATAGTGCTCTGGTCAAAAGTAGTGCACTAAATAGGGAATATAGTGCTATTTGGGACGCACACCTAGCCTCCCAGGAGCTGGTTCACAGTCACATGGTACACTCCTCCAGCTCAAGCTCCAGCCGTCTGGCACCGAGCAGAGGGACCATCCACTTTCATTAATTCTCCTCCATGACTTTATATATACACACACCCATCTGACCAGCTAAGTCTGTCTAAGGAACTCTCTCTTAGTTAGCAAACAGAGTTTAAATTTGATATAATTCTTCTAAATGTAATTAATTTACTTCCACTGTTTTCAACTTCAAATAAATGTTCAATATAATTGTAATAAACTTGCAAACTGCTAGTTGCAAAAAACTTGCAATAAACTGAAAACTGAAAATGTATTTACTACATAAACTTGATGAAAATGTGTATAAATTACAATACAATGTTAATACAATGATGTTCATTTCCAACACATTTGTGATGATGTGTACATTTCCAGCAGTAGGGATTTAATGATGGACAGGGATCTGTAGTGCTGAGTCAGTCACATCTGTAGAACACCTGCAACAAACAGCCACATGACCCTGATAGAACCATCAAGGGGGGAGAGAGGAAGGAGGAGAGAAAGAAAAGTAGGGGGGGCGAGAGAGGGGAGAAAGGAGAAAAAGGATGATGAGGCGATAAGGACTGAGTCTCAGACAGAAAGAAGAGAGGGACAAGAAATAGGAGAGAGAGAGTGATACAGAGCGAGAGAGCAAGATGTAGAGACTCAGTGAGCATAGCCTTGTTATTGAGAGAGGCCGCCATAGGCAGACCTGGCTCTCGAGAGAAGAAAGGCTATGCGCCCATTGCCCACAAAATGAGGTGGAAACTGAGCTGCACTTCCTTACCTCCTGCCAAAGGTATGACCATATTAAAGAGACATACAGTGCATTCGGAAAGTATTCAGACCTCTTGACTTTTTCCACATTTTGTTACTTTACAGCCTTAGTCTAAAATGTATTAAATTGTTTTTTCCCCTCGTCAATATCCCATAATGGTCTCCCAAGTGGCGCAGCGGTCTAAGGCACTGCATCTCATTGATAGAGGTGTCACTACAGACCCTGGTTCGATTCCAGGCTGTATCACAACCGGCCTTGATTGAGAGTCCCGTAGGGCGGCGCACAATTGGCCCAGCGTCGTTCGGAGTAGGCCATCATTGTAAATAAGAATTTGTTCTTAACTGACTCACCTAGTTACAAAAAGATTAAAATAACATAAAAGAATTACAAAGCAAAAACAGGTTTGTATAATTTTTTGCAAATGAAGAAAAAAGAAACTGAAATATCACATTTATATTAAGTATTCAGACCCTTTACTCAGTACTTTGTTGAAGCACCTTTGGCATCGATTACAGCTTTGAGTCTTCTTGAGTATGACGCTACAAGCTTGGCACACCAGTATTTGGGGAGTTTCTCCCATTCCTCTCTGCAGATCCTCTCAAGCTCTGTCAGGTTGGATGGGGAGCGTTGCTGCACAGCTATTTTCAGGTCTCTCCAGAGATGTTCGATCAGGTTGAAGTCCGGGCTTCTGGCTGGGCCACTCAAGGACATTCAGAGACTTGTCCCGAAGACACTCCTGCGTTGTCTTGGCTGTGCTTAGGGTCGTTGTCCTGTTGGGGAGGTGAACCGTCGCCTCAGTCGAGGTCCTGAGTGCTCTGGAGCAGGTTTCATCAAGGATTCTCCTGTACTTCGCTCCGTTCATAGTAGTATCCCAGTCCCTGCTGCTGAAAAACATCTCCACAGCATGATGCTGCCACCACCATGCTTCACCGTAGATGTGACGCTTGGCATTCAGCGCCAAAGAGTTTAATCTTGATTTCATAGACCAGATAATCTTGTTTCTCATAATCTGAGAGTCTTTAGGTGCCTTTTGGCAAACTCCAAGCAGGATTTCATGTGCCTTTCACTGAGGAGTGGCTTCTGTCTGGCCACTCTACCATAAAGGCCTAATTAGTAGAGTGCTGCAGAGATGATTGTCCTTCTGGAAGGTTCTCCCATCTCCACGAGGAACTCTAGAGCGCTGTCAGAATGACCATCGGGTTCTTGGTCACCTCCCTGACCAATGCCTTCTCTCCCCCGATTGCTCAGTTTGGCCGGGCGGCCAGCTCTAGGAAGTCTTGGTGGTTTCAAACTTCTTCCATTTAAGAATGATAGAGACCACTGTGTTCTTGGGGTTCTTCAATGCTGCAGAAATGTTTTGGTACCCTTCCCCAGATTTGTACCTCGACACCGTCTTGTCTCGGAGCTCTAACGAAAATTCCTTCGACCTCGTGGCTTGATTTTTGCTCTGACATGCACTGTCAACTGTGGGACCTTATATAGACAGGTGTGTGCCTTTCCAAATCATGTCCAATCAATTGAATTTACCACAGATGGACTCCAATCTAGTTGTTGAAACATCTCAAGGATGATCAAGAAAACAGGATGCACCTGAGCTCAATTTTGAATCTCATAGCAAAGGGTCTGAATACTTATTCTGTAAATAAGGTATTTATGTATTTTATTTTTCTAAAACCTGTTTTTGCTATGTCTTATGGGGTATTGTGTGTAGATTGCTGAGGGGGGGAAGTATTTAATCCATTTTAGAATAAGGCTGTCACTGTATTTCTCACAGATCACACAGACCCAAAATAATTTGAAAACAAATCACATTGATAAACTCCCATATGTGTTTAGCGAAATAACACAATGTGAAATCACAGCAGAAAGATTTGTGACCCGTTGCCATGAAAACAGGGCAACCGGTGGAACACAAACAACATTGTAAATACATTCCATTTTTATCTGTTTACTTATCTTCCCCTACTTTTCATGCTACAACTATTAACATATTGTTAAAAACACTGTACAAAGCTGATAATATACATTTGAACTTCTTTATCCTTTTGAAACCTTATGAGTGCAAATTTTACTGTACATTGTTTTGTTTCTTCTCATTTTTGTTTATTGTTTATTTTACTTGCTTTGGCAATGTAAACATATGTTTCCCATACCAATAAAGCCCCATTGAATTGAAAGAGAGAGAGAGAGAGAGAGAGAGAGAGAGAGAGAGAGAGAGAGAGAGAGATGATGGGAACTCATGGGGACTCAAAAGCCTAAAAAAAATATGCCATGACTGACTTTCGTCTGTCCTTCAAGAGGAGCATGCTCACTTTCATTTATAAAGGTTATAATATACTGACTTGTCCTTGATGTCATTCAACTGGGTCCAACCGAAACCCCATTTTGTTCCCTCTAATATAATTCCAGTGTGCAGCTCATAACTGAAATCCCTTAAGCTTTGGTTCCCAAGTACAAAATGCCAATGATACATTCAGAGAAAGTCAAAAACCACTCTTGGCACCACTGTGGGAAGCATTGGCGTCAACATGGGCCAGCTTTCCCGTGGAACGCTTTCGACACCTTGTAGAGTCCATGCCCCGACGAAATGAGGCTGTTCTGAGGGCAAAAGGGGGTGCAACTCAATATTAGGCAGTTGTTCCTAATGTTTTGTACACTCTGTAGTAGTAAAGGGGGGGGGGAAAGTGAAACGCTGAAGCTGAAGTTGATGTTGAAGCTATAAAGTTGGTTCAGTACCGGGGAATGGACAGTCTTGTCCATTGAAGGTTGAAGGTAAAGGTTGAAGGTGGCCAACCTTCAATGCATACATGGTGGTATATTGGTATACCTGCAAAGCACTGGAGTGGGTATGTCTTCCTTGTGGTCTGGCCTGTCTCCATAAAAGGCCTATGTTGTGCTGAGAAATACCATGTACAGGGAAAATATCAAAACATCTAAACCCTACTGCAATTGACTATACACATTTCTAGCACTGTATCACTCATCTCCACTGTTTCCAAAGCTGAGCCACCTCTGGCTTGGAGAGAAAAACGAAAAATGTCAGAGTATTTAATGTACGCCTCCATGTACTATAGTGTTATCACATGCCAGATTTTCATCCATGTCAGATTCCTTATTTTACAGGTCTTTGTATCTGCACAAAGACATTCTCTAAACATTGACCACACAGTCTAGATATCACAAACATGTATAAAGTCATGCAGAGAGCGTGTTGTTTTTTCCAGAGTGTGTAACTACGGGTCAAAGTTCTCTCTGGAATTTAGAACCAAACCGGAAGAACCTGTGGAGCTCCCCACAGAGATTTGTTTAATTTGCTTACAGGATTCATGAACTCTGCTTTTAACTCAGGAACTCAATTCTGCTCTCACTCACTACGTCCTATCCTATAAAAAAAAAAAAATTGGCACGAATAGGGTGAGAAAAACTTAGCAAACTCAGCCAAAATAGACAATAAAGCAGTATAGGGGAGAGGAGAAAAACATGGCAGATTGCAAGAGGGTTGATTCAGTGCAAGGCAGCAAGGGCTTTGGGTTTTTCTTCTTTTTCTTCCTCCTCTCTCTCCCAAATGATTCACAGTGGAAAGAAAAGCCCTTTTCCCTGTCCTCACATGAACTTGAACATGAGCTTCCTGTTATAGGCTGGGAGGAGGAAACACCCAGAGCAGAGAGAGAGCAGAGAGAGGCAGAGAGCAGGGTCATATTCACTAGCCACCAAACAGAAGAAAACTGACTCAAAATGAAACGCTTGTTTTTGTTTTCTGTTGCAAAACCTTTCGCTACGGTGTCCACTATAAATACGACCCAAAGCTGAACAGAGCGGAGAGAGAGCAGAGAGCTCAGTCACACTGGTTGACAGAGGCAGGCCTTCTGTGTCTCGCCCCCTCCCTGGAAGAAAACTAACATGCCAAAGATCTCTTTCTCTCTCCCTACCCTCTCTCGCTACTTCCTGAACTCTTCACTGAACGCCTGAGAAATTAGGTCAAAGCTGGAATCCGTTTGCGATATTACAACAACAAAGAAGTCACTGCATTGCACGTGCGATAAAAGAGAATTGCACGCTGCTCTATGTTTGCTACATACTTCAGTCTGAGACTGCCATCGTTGAAGTTGTTTGTTATGACGTCAAAATAAGGGGTGCTGCTTTACCCACAGGTGTTCTGGTTCTGGCCCAACCCATCGGATCCTGGAACCAATCAGAATAGTTAGAATGTGTTTGATATTCTACAAAATGCTCCAGACTCATTGCGGAGAAGAAACTAATGTGAGTGGCGTGGCGTTGGGGTAGCCAGGCAACCTCAGCTTGGCAACTAAAATAATAACAACTGTGGGGTCGGCAAGTGACGCTGTTTCCCCTTACTGTAGATTCCATCTTTAAGTGTTCCATGCAAAGACATTATAGACAGTATGCACACATACTGTAGAGTAGAAGCATGTGTAAAATGACGTCACGGTGCTTGCTTTGCGAGTACCACTTCCTACCAATTCGGCCCATACCTGGTGCGAACTCGGGACCTCTGCCTTGCTAGCACATGTGACCACCCTACTGAAGTGTCTTACCAGTCGGCACCACGCGAAAAGCTAGCTACTCTCTGGCACAAGTGGGGACACTTCAGGCTGAGGAGTAAGTTTCACACATCCCCATGTGCTACACATGCACACACACATGTACACACACATGTGCACACACACACACACACTGCAGCTAACTACAAATACAAGCCGTTTCACAGGGAAATCGTATTACCAGGGGAACAGTGAAATATAATCTCCATAGACTACACTAGCTATATTATATATTTTACTGCGTCTGGGCGTAAAATGGCGCCAGAACAAATGGCAGCAGTTTATGGGCGCCCAACCAATTGTGCTATTATGTGTTTTTTTCGCGTTATTTGTAACTTATTTTGCACATAATGTTTCTGCAGCCGTATCTTACGGCAAAAAATAGCTTCTGGATATCAGGACAGCGATCACTCACCTCGGATTAGACAAAGGTTTGTTCTTCAACAAGCAGGACACACGGGACATTCTCCGAACACCCGACAAGGTCAACATCCCAGTTATTTGCAAGAGGAAGAGACGCAGGTACAGAGGACACAGAGCGGGATGCATCGTAAGGATTTGCAGAAGGCGAGTGGGAAAGCTGCCGTTACCGTCAATATTACTCGTCAACGTGCAATCATTTGGACAATAAATTACACGAGGTACGATCACGAATATCCTACCAACGGGACATCAAAAACTGTAATATCTTATGTTTCATGGAATTGTAGCTGAATGATGACATGGATATTCAGCTAGCGGGATATACGCTGCACCGGCAAGATAGAACAGCACACGAGACGAGGGGGGGCGGTCTGTGCATATTTGTAAACAAGAGCTGGAGGAAGTCTCTAGATTTTGCTCGCCTGAAGTAGAGTATCTTGTGATAAAATGCAGACCACGCTATTTGCCTAGAGAGTTTTCAGCTATACTTTTCGTGGCTGTTTATTTAACACCACAGACAGATGCTGGCACTAAGACCGCACTCAGTCAGCTGTATAAGGAAATAAGCAAACAGGAAACCGCTCACCCAGAGGCAACGCTCCTAGTGGCCGGAGACTTTAATGCAGGGAAACTTAAATCAGTTCTACCTCATTTCTATCAACATGTTAAATGTGCAACCAGAGGGAAAACAATTCTAGATCACCTGTACTCCACACACAGAGACACGTACAAAGCTCTCCCTTGCCCTCCATTTGGTAAATTCAACCAAAATTCTATCCTCCTGATTCCTGCTTACAAGCAAAAATTAAAGCAGGAAGCACCGGTGACTTGGTCTATAAAAAAGTGGTCAGGTGAAGCAGATGCTAAACTACAGGACTGTTTTGCTATCACAGACTGGAACATGTTCCGAGATTCTTCCGATGGCATTGAGGAGTACACCATATCAGTCACTGGCTTTATCAATAAGTGCATCGAGGACGTCGTCCCCACAGTGACTGTTCGTACATACCCCAACCAAAAGCCATGGATTACAGGCAACATTCGCACTGAGCTAAAGGGTAGAGCTGCCGCTTTCTAGGTGCGGGACTCTAACCTGGAAGCTTATAAGAAATCCTGCTATGCCCTCTGATGAACCATCAAACAGGCAAAGAGTCAATACACGGCTAAGATTGAATCGTACTACACCGGCTCCAACGCTCGTCTTGTGTGTCAGGGCTTGCAAACTATTACAGACTACAAAGGGAAGCACAGCCGCGAGCTGCCCAGTGACACGAGCCTACCATACGAGCTAAATCACTTCTGTGCTCGTTTCGAGGTAAGCAACACTGAGGCATGCATGAGAGAATCAGCTGTTCCGGATGACTGTGTGATCACGCTCTCCGTAGCCAATGTGAGTAAGACCTTTAAACAGGTCAACATTTACAAGGCTGCGGGGCCAGACGGATTACCAGGACGTGTGCTCCAGGCATGTGCTGACCAACTGGCAGGTGTCTTCATTGACATTTTCAACATGTCCCTGATTGAATCTGTAATACCAACATTATCAAGCAGACCACCATAGTCCCTGTGCCCAAGAACACGAAGGCAACCTGCCTAAATGACTACAGACCCGTAGCACTCACGTCTGTAGCCATGAAGTGCTTTGAAAGGCTGGTAATGGCTCATATCAACACCATTATCCCAGAAACCCTAGACCCACTCCAATTTGCATACTGCCCAAACAGATCCAAAGATGATGGAATCTCTATTGCACCCTTTCCCACCTGGACAAAAGGAACACCTACGTGAGAATGCTATTCATTGACTACAGCCCAGCGTTCAACACCATAGTACCCTCAAAGCTCATCACTAAGCTAAGGATCCTGGGACTAAACACCTCCCTCTGCAACTGGATCCTGCTCTTCCTGACGGGCCGCCCCCACCTACCCTCACCTCATGTGGTGAGGGTAGGTTGCAACACATCTGCCACACTCATCCTCAACACTGGAGCCCCTCAGGGGTGCGTGCTCAGTCCTCCCCTTTACTTCCTGTTCAACCACGACTGCATGGCTAGGCACGACTCCAACACCATCATTAAGTTCGCAGACGACACAACAGTGTAGGCCTGATCACCGACAACGACGAGACAGCCTATAGGGAGCAGGTCAGAGACCTGGCCGGGTGGTGCCAGAAAAACAACCTATCCCTCAACGTAACAAAGATTAAGGAGATGATTGTGAACTACAGGAAAAGGAGGATCGAGCACGCTCCCATTCTCATCGACAGGGCTGTAGTGGAGCAGGTTTAGAGCTTCAAGTTCCTTGGTGTCCACATCACCAACAAACTAGAATGGTCCCAACACACCAAGACAGTCGTGAAGAGGGCCCGACAAAGCCTATTCCCCCTCAGGAAACTAAAAAGATTTGGCATGGGTCCTCAGATCCTCAAACGGTTATACAGCTGCAACATCGAGAGCATCTTGACTGGTTGCATTACTGCCTTGAACGGCAATTGCTCGGCCTCCGACCGCAAGGCACTACAGATGGTTGTGCGTACGGCCCAGTACATCACTGGGGCTAAGCTGCCTGCCATCCAGGACCTCTACACCAGGCGGTGTCAGAGGAAGGCCCTAAAAATTGTCAAAGACCCCAGCCACCCCAGTCATAGACAGTTCTCTCTACTACCGCATGGCAAGCGGTACGGAGTGCCAAGTCTTGGACAAAAATGATTCTCAAAAGTTTTTACCCCCAAGCCACAAGACTCCTGAACAAGAAATCAAATGGATACCCAGACTATTTGCATTGTGTGCCCCCCCAACCACTCTTTTACGCTGCTGCTACTCTCTGTTTATCATATACAGTGGGGCAAAAAGGTATTTAGTCAGCCTCCAATTGTGCAAGTTCTCCCACTTAAAAAGATGAGAGAGGCCTGTAATTTTCATCATAGGTACACTTCAACTATGACAGACCAAAATGAGAAAATAAATCCAGAAAATCACATTGTAGGATTTTTTATGAATTTATTTGCAAATTATGGTGGAAAATAAGTATTTGGTCAATAACAAAAGTTTATCTCAATACTTTGTTATATACCCTTGTTGGCAATGACAGAGGTCAAATGTTTTCTGTAAGTCTTCACAAGGTTTTCACACACTGTTGCTGGTATTTTGGCCCATTCCTCCATGCAGATCTCCTCTAGAGCAGTGATGTTTGGGGCTGTTGCTGGGCAACACGGACTTTCAACTCCCTCCAAAGGTTTCTATGGGGTTGAGATCTGGAGACTGGCTTAGAGCCACTCCAGGACCTGTGAAACTGCTTCTACGAAGCCACTCCTTCGTTGCCCGGGCGCTGTGTTTGGGATCATTGTCATGCTGAAAGACCCAGCCACGTTTCATCTTCAATGCCCTTGCTGATGGAAGGAGGTTTTCACTCCAAAATCTCACGATACATGGCCCCATTCATTCTTTCCTTTACACGGATCAGTCYTCCTGGTCCCTTTGCAGAAAAACAGCCCCAAAGCATGATGTTTCCACCCCCATGCTTCACAGTAGGTATGCTGTTTCTGGAATTTTTTTTCTCATTTTGTCTGTCATAGTTGAAGTGTACCTATGATGAAATTTACAGGCCTCTCTCATCTTTTTAAGTGGGAGAACTTGCACAATTGGTGGCTGACTAAATACGTCTTTGCCCCACTGTATGCATAGTCACTTTAACTATACATTCATGTACATACTACCTCAATTGGCCCGACCAACCAGTGCCCCCGCTCATTGGCTAACCGGGCTATCTGCATTGTGTCCCGCCACCCACCACCCACCAACCCCTCTTTTACGCTACTGCTACTCTCTGTTTATCGTATATGCATAGTCACTTTAACCATATCTACATGTACATACTATCTCAATCAGCCCGACTAACCAGTGCCTGTATATAGCCTCGCTACTGTATATAGCCTTGCTACTGTATTTTTCACTGTCTTTTTTACTGTTGTTTTTATTTCTTTACTTACCAATTGTTCACTTAATACCTTTTTTGCACTCTTGGTCAGAGCCTGTAAGTAAGCAGTTTACTGTAAGGTCTACACCTGTTGTATTCGGCGCATGTGACAAATACATTTTGATTTGATTATCCCTACTTTAGCTTCACACTTTTACAGAGGGCTTTGTAACATTTAAAACTCCTGTCACAAGTCGAAACTAACTACTTCTGCACTTTTTTTGTTATTCTGTTCTAGAGTAAACTGAGGGTAAATCATGCCACTGACAAAGTCATGCCAATCACAAGTCCACAGGCTCTCTCTCTTTCTTTACTGCTTAGGATCTGAGAAACCAGCCCTTGTCCATTGTCTCCAGCCACCTGTGTTTGCCTCGTTGCCTCGTTTTCCCCAGAGCACAATGGCTTTCCTGTTTATAGCCACAAGTGTGTTTTATAAACGTACAATATACTGGTTATTAATATATCACATTAAAGATGCCTATCACCCTGAGCCATCAGGGGCCACAGGGTCATGAGGATCTGTTACATACTTGGCCCCTGTCTGCTCCTCTTTCCAGAGAGCAGCAAGGAGAGGAGAGAATGTGGCCGGCGACAAATGCCAAGTTTCTGTCATCCGTTGCTGCGGCTCCCAGAGTTTTGGGAAACATCGCTTCAGTGCGATTGACAGGCTGGGTTCGGCATCACCAGAGTACCAGAGCACTAGGCCAGGCAACAAAATAAGCTTCCAGTTGCAGACGCAGCACTAAAATAGCCAGATGTGCAGAAAGAAAACCTACGACTGTCTTATTAGGCCCGACCGGCCCGGCCCAGGCCAAGACACTTATAACTTTGATTGTGTAAAATAAAAAAAAAGCTTGCCAACCGAATGACAGGAGGAGCAAATTGAATGTTATCTTTGGCAGAAGCAGGAGAGCAGTGAGAGACAACTATTAAACAAATGGAAATAAAGTCTCAGGGCGACCGATTGATTTCCCAAGAGTTGTCAGAGAGTAAAACTCTCCCTTAATACTGTCAATTAGAAAATGTTTGATTTGAAGCTGTTCATGTAAATTAAGATGGGGCATTAGTTCTAAATATTGATAATTCTTTAAAGAATATATATACAGTATATATAAATATATACATAAATACATCATCTCTCAGTTGAATTGTGCAGGTGACAGCTTTGGCTGTGAGAGTAAACCTGTCATGTAGGGCCTACTCTGAGTACTGACCCCAGTGCTGTGACTGACAAGGTTCAAGGCTCAAGGCTCAAATGAAGAAGTAATCGACATTTTCTGCCACGTTTACAGGAGATATTTCGGATCAATGTCTCTAAACATAGGCCTTTTCAGATAGATGAAGAATGGTCAGGGCGTATAGACAGAGTATGTGATCTTTTTCACATGAACAAGTTTTTCCACTGCCTATTTGATTTAGAAATGATAAGCTTATTCATTCTCTATAGAACTAATAACCATTACTTGACAATCATTATAAATAAGAAATACAAGTTTCACTCAATGTCTTTCATTTGTAATGCAGATCTAAAATGTAATGCATTATGCACTGAATCATATTACAATATGTTTCACACAGCAACTACAGTACATTTAAATCATATTTTGGAAGGTTTCTCATTACGATTTAAACTGTTATTGTGTCACTGAATAGTTACATAATAAAAAAATAAAACCTACCTGTTATAACAACATCTATAATATGCACTCTCCAATTCTTTTACTTTCTGTTGATCTGAAATGTCCACTTCTTCAGTGTCCGAGGTGGAGCAGCCAGCACTGAAACACAGAAATCACAGCACATTTTAGCACTTTAACAGGAACACCCTTGTATCTTTGCATCTGAAAATGACAAATGATCACCAGCAAAAAAAGGCAAATAGTAAAAATATTCTGAGGATGACTTACAGCTAAATCATTTTAGGCTATAGTAGGCCATTTTCTTCCACATACACACAGGAAGCATTGCTGAGATTATTATCAACATCATACCAAAACTCCAACTCATTTCAACTCCTCAAAGAAGGCAATTGTCTCCCAACTTTCAATAGTTCCCTTTTTCATAAAAGAAAAGGTTTAGACCTATAGAGGTTTGATGCCCAAATATCACTTTTCAATGACAGTGTAATAGGCTATAATCCATTTTAAAACATATTTGAGGGAAAACCACATGGAAACAGATCGCAAAACGACACAATCAAATCATACCCCAGAGTCGGATAATTTACGAGTAAACAGCTCAAATTGGCGAAATAACATTTGTTTTATTAAATGCACATTTGTTCAAATGACACAAATGCACATTTTAAAATGATGTGTCGTCTTTATGGTGGATTAGTAGAGATGGTAAGGCTATAAGCATTGTATTTCAGCTCTCTGTTAAGAACAACAAAGAGAAAAGGTATCATATAAACCATGCACTAAAACTGACATCTTTCTTTATTTAACTGCAATTGTGAATTTAAGGCTATAGCCTATCAATCTCCTTTAATCAAAATAGAAATACATTATACATTGATCTTGGTTTGTTTTGTTTTATGTCATTGTAATGATCAACATAAACAATTTGGGGGCGATTTAGTTTGCGGTTGAAATAACTACCCGCGAAAACTTAATTCATTCTTCCCTACGACTGTAGAACATCTCAGTCTCTGAATCGTGTCATCCACCCCACTGAAAATACATGCTATCCACCGGCAAGATAACACACGATTTGGAACGGCTATTCCCTACAATAAATGCGGTTTATTTAGTAGTTTTATGGAGCACATTAACTTACGCTTAGTTTATTGTCTTCAAAACATCTGTATTTTCCTCATTTCTCCTCGTAGTTTGTCATTGAATCACAGAAAATGAGTATTGCTTATGGGAAAAAGAAGACTAACCTCGATTACACATGGACGCCAATTTCAAAATGAAGTTCAAGTTCAAGTCCAGAGCAGTCACGCTGTGTTTGTCTGTCTCTCCCTGTAACTATCGTGTCCTCGCTGCACCGCGGCAACAATGATGCGAGTGTGAGAAATGACGACTAGGCTACGTAGTGATCCGCGCTCTTGAGTCGATACATTGTAACAGTGTAGCAAAGTAGGCCTATATAAACTTCGGCAAAGAAGCATCCATAGCAAAAGGAGCTGTGTTGCGTTCGCCGGCTCTTTTAGAAATATTCATAAAGAATAGGCTACCAGCATTTCCTCGCTCGCCACATCCGCGGCGGGGCCGGACTATCAGTAGAGCAGACAGACTCACTGTGTTCCCTCTGCTATAGCTCAAATAGATTTGAGAAGTTCAGCTAAGGTGAAATGTGATTCGCTGCACTATCTCAGCTATGAAACACACTGTACCTAGCATAGGCCTACTACAATTACATATTTACAAAAGATAAGAGATAGTCGTTAGTGTGGAGCATTAGCCTACTGCGAACAAACAACAATGCACACGCATCCGAATTAATATTGCTATGAAAAACTCGAGGCACCACGTTTAGGCTACTCCTGTTAATGTATTTATTACACTAGTTTTTATTACACGTGTAGTTGTTCCATAAGAAAACATGGAAAACATTGCCTTTCAATAACGCAATCAGAATTCGTTCGGCCTATTCAAGTGTTAAATTGAGTCCTGAACTGTCAATGTATACTTACGAGAATAGACTTGAGACTCGTGTTCATATAGGCTAGCCTTGCCTACTCTCAGCATATTTGGTCATTTTACCGAGGCAGTTTCAATTCAATGCAAATGAGAGGCATAGGTCTAGGTCTAAAACACATTCTGTCAATGTAGGCCATCATAACAATTTCATAATAATTTCCAGGCATGTAGGCCTAGCCTATTCTCCCGAAATTGCTTAGCCAAATAGGCACCCAAAAAACGAGTAGGCTATAGGCCTAGGCCCAATGCACCTGTTTAGCCTACCTGTGTCAACTGGAATAAAGTTATTTTTCTTCCTCCATGCATTCAGTGTCAGGTGATATCATGTCTGGATTTGATTTGGCTATATTATTCCATGTCAACAGATATGATTTAGCTATTGTATTCTGTTATACTGTATGTTTATAGGAATTATAGATAAGTGGTAGCTAATTTGTGGTATAATAAAGGTATTGTAAAGGATCATGGTGCAAGACTAGAAGACACTTTTCCCCATAATTAGCCTATGGCTATAACACACTCGGGTGACTTTACAGGCTATAGGCTACAGTGCTCCCGTTATTTAATTTGGATAACAGGGCTCCCATAGGCCCGCAGTTCAGGAAAAAAGTTTATATAAATGTATTTGGTTTTAGAATGCTAAAAATATATGATAGGGCCTACATAAAGTTTTACTCATACTTATTCCAAATTCTATGGAAGCCAGTTCCAGCCACTCCCTCAAAAAATCTGACTACAATTTATGAGACAGTGGGTGATTATTGAGAGATTCACTGCCTTCATAAAGTATCCATACCCCTTGACTTATTCCGCATTTTGTTGTGGTACAACCTGAATTCAAAATGGATTAAAACTATTTTTTTTCACCCATCTACACAAAGTGCCCCATAATGACGAAGTGAAAACATGTTTTTCGATTTTTTTGCAAATTTATTGAAATTGAAATACAAAAATATCTCATTTACATAAGTATTCACACCCCTGAGTCAATACTTTGCAAAAGCACCGTTGGCAGCGATTACAGCTGAGTCTTTCTAAGTAAGTCTCTAAGAGCTTTCCACACCTGGATTGTGCAACATTTTCCCATTATCCTTTTGAAAATTCTTCAAGCTCTGTAAAATTGGTTGTTGATCATTGCTATACAACCACTTTCAGGTCTTGCCATATATTTTCAAGTAGATGTACATTCTCTCAACCAGCTTCACCTGGAATGCTTTTCCAACAGTCTTGAAGGAGTTCCCACATATGCTGAGCAGTTGTTGGCTGCTTTTCCTTTACTCTGCGGTCCAACTCATCCCAAAATGTCACACCCTGATCTGTTTCACCTGTCTTTGTGCTTGTCTCCACCCCCCACCAGGTGTCTCCCATCTCCCCTCATTATCCCCTGTGTATTTATACCTGTGTTCTCTATCTGTTGCCAGTTCGTTTTGTTCGCCAAGCCTACCAGCGTTTTTCCCCATGCTCCTGTCTTTTCTATATTTCCTGTTTTCTAGTTTTCCCAGTTTTGACCATTCTGCCTGCCTGCCATCCTGTACCTTGCCCCACCACACTGGATTATTGACCTCTGCCTGCCCTTGACCTGTCGTTTTGCCTGCCCCTGTTCTAGTATTAAACTTTTGTTACTTTGACACAGTCTGCATCTGGGTCTTCCCTAAAACGTGATAGTACGAACTGGCCCTGACAGACCCAGCAGACTTAGACCAGCTCCACAATACTGTCTCCCTGCAAGGAGCCACCATTGGACGACATAAGGTGTTACTGCAATGTCTTATGGAGGGATTCCATACCCTGGCAGAACGCAATGACCAGGATTTCAAGACTTGCTGGAGCGCTACGCTGGAGATTGCGGAACCTGCCGGGCTTTTCTCTCCCAGTGCTCCCTCATTTTCGAGTTGCAGCCTTCTTCATTCCCCTCGGACCGCTCGAGGATAGTGTACATCATAACGCTGATGTCCGGGAGGGCACTCGCCTAGACTACGGCGGTTTGGGAGCAACAGTCCGCCATCTGTCTCAGTCTAGAGGAGTTCATGGCGGAAGTTCGGAAGGTGTTTGATTCTCCGTTGTCCGGGAGAAAGGCTGCTCATAAGTTGCTCCAGCTACATCAAAACTCCCGTAGTGTGGCAGACTACGCAGTGGATTTTTGCATGTTGGCGGCTGAGAGTGCCTAGAACCCGGAAGCATTGTTCGACATGTTCCTTATAATCCACAGATTATTGGAGGTGGTCAAAGATGAGCTTAAAGCCCGGGAGCTGCCCATGGACCTTGACTCCGTCATAGCCTTGACCATCCGGATCGATGGGCAGCTTTGTAAACGTAGGAGGGAGAGAGAATTTGTGCCCTGTCGCCCTCGTTCACCCTCGATTCCCACCTCGCCTCCGAAGAATCCCGGAGACACCCGAAGTCTACATGTCCGAGTGAACCCGAAGTCACCCGAGTTCTCTAGGGAATCACAGAGGGCTGCTGACTCGCCTCCTTCGGAGTCCAGGCACCTGGGCATGTCTAGATTGACTCCGGTTGAGTGCTTATGCTGACTCTACAGCTAGAGCTGTCTATATTGTGGGGCTATGGGACATTTCGTAGCTACCTGCCCATTAAAAAAACAGGCTCATCAAGAAGGGGTGAGTACTCTGGTGGGCCTTATGGAGAACTTTTCCTGTCTCCTTACTTGCACCCCTTTCCATGCCATCCTGCTGTGGGGGAACCAGTCGAAATCTCTTCGGGTACTCATTAACTCTGGGGCCGATGAGAGTTTTTTGGATGCTACCATGACATCCGAGCTGGGCATCCCCACTCAGCCCCTCTCCATTCCCATGGACGTTAGAGTGCTGGACGGGTGCTCTATAGGCCGGGTCACTTACAATACCACTCCCATCAACCTACGAGTGTCAGGGAACCACAGCGAGGCAATCCAATTTATGCTGATTAAGTCTCCTCAGGTTCACGTGGTATTGGGATTCTCTTGGCTCCAGTGACACAATCCCATCATAGACTGGACTGCTGGTGCCATTATGGGCTGGAGCCCATTCTGCCATGCCTATTGTCTGAAGTCAGCGCAGCCTGCCCCAGGACGTCTTCCTGTGGGCTCAGAAGTTGCCCCGGACCTCTCCCACAGAGTACCAGGACCTCCTGGAGGTGTTCAGTAAGGCCCGGGCCACTTCGCTTCCGCCACACGACCCTATGACTGCGAGATTGACCTTCTCCCAGGCACCACTCCGCCCCGGGGACCACTGTCTGGTCCGGAGACCAAGGCTATGGAGACCTACATTGAGGACTCCCTAGCAGCAGGGTTCATCCATCCTTCTGCCTTCCCCGCTGGCGCAGGGTTCTTCTTTGTGGAGAAGAAGGACAAAACCCTTTGCCCGTGCATTGACTACCGGGGCATCAACGACATCACGGTGAAGAACCGCTACCCGCTACCACTCATCTACTCAGCCTTCGAGCCACTCCAGGAGGCAACCGTGTTCTCCAAGCTGGACCTACAGAACGCCTACCACCTGGTGCAGATACGGGAAGGGGACAAGTGGAAGACTGCCTTCAACACGGCCAGCAGTCACGAGTATCTGGTCATGTTATTTCGCCTTACTAACGCCCCAGCTGTTTTCCAGGCTCTGGTTAATGATGTTCTCCGCGACATGTTGAACCGGTTCGTCTTCATCTACCTCGACAACATCCTCGTCTTCTCCAGCTCCGCCCAAGAACACGTGCTTCACGTCCAACAGGTTCTCCAACGCCTCCTGGAGAACCAGCTTTTTGTGAAAGCGGAGAAGTGCGAATTCCATCGCTCCACCATCCCCTTCCGGGGTTACATCATCGCTGCAGGGAGTGTACAGATGGATCCCGGGAAGGTGAGTGGTGATGGATTGGCCCCAGCCTACGTCCAGGGTGTAGCTGAAACGTTTCCTGGGATTCGCCAACCTTTATCGCTGCTTTATCCTGGGTTACAGTAAACTGGCTTCCCCACTGTCTGCACTCACTTCTCCCAAGGTTCCATTCATGTGGTCCCCAGCTGCTGACTCGTTTCACCACAGCTCCCATCTTGGTTCATCCTGACCTGTCCCGCCAGTTCGTGGTGAAGGCCGATGCTTCGGATGTCATATTGGGAGCTGTCCTGTCCCAGGGTTCTGCCCTGGACCTCAAGTGACATCCCTGCGCCTTCTTCTCCCATTGCCTCAATGCCACAAAGAGGACTTATGATGTGGGGAATCGGGAGCTTCTCGTGGTGAAGATGGCGTTGGAGGAGTGGAGGCACTGGCTGGAGGGGGCGGAACATCCATTCATTGTCTGGACCGACCATAAGAACCTATATTATCTCTGCACAGCCAAGTGTCTCAATTCCAAGCAAGGTAGGTGGCCCTGCTCTTCACCCAGTTCAAATTCTCCCTCTCCTACCGACCGGGATCCAAGAACATCAAGCCGGATGCGCTGTCACGCCGCTATAGCCCTGTGGCTACACCCTAAGACCCCGAGACCATCCTTCCCATTTCGTGTCTGGTGACGGCACTCAGCTGGGGAATAGAGAAGCATGTCCGTGAGGTGCAGCGTTCCCAGCCAAACCCCGGGGGGGCCCAGATAACCGGATGTTCCACCCCCAGTCAAACGGCCAGTCGGAGCAAGCTAACCAAGACTTGTAAAAAAACTTTTCGCTGCCTGGTCTCCACCAACCCCACCACCTGAAGCCAGCAGCTTGTGTGGGTTGAATACGCCCGCAACACCCTTCCTTGCTCTGCCACGTGTCTCTCGCCCTTTGAGTGTTCCCTGGGCTATCAGCTCCCGCTCTTCCCTGAGCAAGAGGAAGAGGTCGGCATACCTTTGGCCCAGATGTTTGTCTGCCGCTGTCGTCGTACCTGGAAGAGAGCACGGTCGGCCCTTCTCAAGACCACCTCCAGGTATCGACGACAAGCGGACCGCCACCGGACCCCGGCTCCCCGGTACCGTCTCGGGCAGAAGGTATGGCTGTCCACCCAGGATTTTCCCCTCTGGGTCGAGTCCCACAATTTCCCCCCCCAGTTTATCGTCCCTTTCCCCATCTCCAAGATCATTAGCCCCTCTGCTGTTAGTCTTCTGTGGCCCCGTACCCTCCATATCTACTGCAAAGATAGCCTGCAGAGTTCTGTCCTACTATCCAGGTCTGTACCCAAGCAATATGAACTTCTACTTTTAAAAATCCACATCTCTAAAAACAAGTCTCTCACCGTTGCTGCCTGCTATAGACCACCCTCTGCCCCCAGATGTGCTCTCGACACCATATGTGAATTGATTGCCCCCCATCTATCTTCAGAGCTCGTGCTGCTAGGCGACCTAAACTGGAACATGATTAACACCCCAGCCATCCTACAATCTGAGCTTGATGCCCTCAATCTCACACAAATGATCAATGAACCTACCAGGTACCACCCCAAAGCCGTAAACACGGGCACCCTCATAGATATTATCCTAACCAACTTYCCCTCTAAATACACCTCTGCTGTTTTCAACCAAGATCTCAGCGATCACTGCCTCATTGCCTGCATCCGTAATGGGTCAGCGGTCAAACGACCTCCACTCATCACTGTCAAARGCTCCCTGAAACACTTCAGCGAGCAGGCCTTTCTAATCGACCTYGCCGGGGTATCCTGGAAGGATATTGATCTCATCCCGTCAGTAGAGGATGCCTGWWTWTTTTTTTTAAATGCCTTCCTCACCATCTTAAATAATCATGCCCCATTCAAGAAATTTAGAACCAGGAACAGATATAGCCCTTGGTTCTCTCCAGACCTGACTGCCCTTAACCAACACAAAAACATCCTATGGCGTTCTGCATTAGCATCAAACAGCCCCCGTGATATGCAACTTTTCAGGGAAGCTATAAACCAATATACACAGGCAGTTAGAAAAGCCAAGGCTTTTTCAAGCAGAAATTTGCTTCCTGCAACACAAACTCAAAAAAGTTTTGTGACACTGTAAAGTCCATGGAGAATAAGAACACCTCCTCCCAGCTGCCCACTGCACTGAGGATAGGAAACACTGTCACCACCGATAAATCCACTATAATTGAGAATTTCAAAAGCATTTTTCTACGGCTGGCCATGCTTTCCACCTGGCTACCCCTACCCCGGTCAACAGCACTGCACCCCCCACAGCAACTCGCCCAAGCCTTCCCCATTTCTCCTTCTCCCAAATCCAGTCAGCTAATGTTCTGAAAGAGCTGCAAATCTGGACCCTTTCTTTCTAAAATTATCTGCCGAAATTGTTGCAACCCCTATTACTAGCCTTTTCAACCTCTCTTTCGTGTCGTCTGAGATTCCCAAAAATTGGAAAGCAGCTGCGGTCATCCCCCTCTTCAAAGGGGGGGACACTCTTGACCCAAACTGCTACAGACCTATATCTATCCTACCCTGCCTTTCTACGGTCTTCGAAAGCTAAGTCAACAAACAGATTACCGACTATCTAGAATCCCACCATACCTTCTCCGCTATGCAATCTGGTTTCAGAGCTGGTCATGGGTGCACCTCAGCCACGCTCAAGGTCCTAAACGATATCCTAACCTCCATCGATAAGAAACAATACTGTGCAGCTGGATTCATCGACCTGGCCAAGGCTTTTGACTCTGTCAATCACCACATCCTCATCGGCAGACTCGACAGCCTTGGTTTCTCAAATGATTGCCTCGCCTGGTTCACCAACTACTTCTCTGATAGAGTTCAGTGTGTCAAATCGGAGGGCCTGTTGTCTGGGCCTCTGGCAGTCTCTATGGGGGTGCCACAGGGTTCAATTCTTGGACTGACTCTCTTCTCTGTATACATCAATGATGTCGCTCTTGCTGCTGGTGAGTCTCTGATCCACCTCTCCGCAGACGACACCCTACTGTATACTTCTGGCCCTTCTTTGGACACTGTGTTAACAACCCTCCAGATGAGCTTCAATACCATACAACTCTCCTTCCGTGGCCTCCAATTGCTCTTAAATACAAGTAAAACTAAATACATGCTCTTCAACCGATCGCGGCCTGCACCTGCCCGCCCGTCCAACATCACTACTCTGGACGGTTCTGACTTAGAATATGTGGACAACTACAAATACCTAGGTGTCTGGTTAGACTGTAAACTCTCCTTCCAGACTCACATCAAACATCTCCAATCCAAAGTTAAGTCTAGAATTGGCTTCCTATTTCGCAACAAAGCATCCTTCACTCATGCTGCCAAACATACCCTTGTAAAACTGACCATCCTACCGGTCCTCGACTTCGGAGATGTCATTTACAAAATAGCCACCAATACCCTACTCAATAAATTGGATGCAGTCTATCACAGTGCCATCCGTTTTGTCACCAAAGCCCCATATACTACCCACCACTGCGACCTGTACGCTCTCGTTGGCTGGCCCTCGCTTCATACTCATCGCCAAACCCACTGGCTCCAGGTCATCTACAAGACCCTGCTAGGTAAAGTCCCCCTTATCTCAGCTCGCTGGTCACCATAGCAGCACCCACCTGTAGCACGCGCTCCAGCAGGTATATCTCACTGGTCACCCCCAAAACCAATTCTTCCTTTGGCCGCCTCTCCTTCCAGGTCTCTGCTGCCAATGACTGGAACGAACTACAAAAATCTCTGAAACTGGAAACACTTATCTCCCTCACTAGCTTTAAGCACCAGCTGTCAGAGCAGCTCACATATTACAGCACCTGTACATAGCCCATCTATAATTTAGCCCAAACAACTACCTCTCCCCCTACTGTATTTATTTATTTTTTCTCCTTTGCACCCCATTATTTCTATCTCTACTTTGCACATTCTTCCACTGCAAATCTACCATTCCAGTGTTTTACTTGCTATATTGTATTTACTTCGCCACCACTGCCTTTTTTTGCCTTTCCCACCCTTATCTCACCTCATTTGCTCACATTGTATATAGACTTATTTTTCTTGTTTTACTCCATGTGTAACTCTGTGTTGTTGTATGTGTCGAACTGCTTTGCTTTTTCTTGGCCAGGTCGCAATTGTAAATGAGAACTTGTTCTCAACTTGCCTACCTGGTTAAATAAAGGTGTCTCCTGTTTCCATTCGGCCTGCCCTGACCCTGAGCCTGCCTGCCGTACTGTACCTTGCCCCACAACACTGGATTATTGACCTCTGCCTGCCCTGACCCTGAGACTACCTGTCGTTCTGTACCTTTGGAATCTGATCTGGATTACTAACCTCTGCCTGGCCTTGACCTGTCGTTTTGCCCGCTCCCTGTTCTACTGTAGTAATACACTTTTTTTACTTCAACACTGTCTGCATCTGGGTCTTCCCTAAAACGTGATACCAAACCATCTCATTTGGGTTGAGGTCAGGTGATTGCGGAGGCCAGGTCATCTGATGCAGCACTCCATCACTCTCCTAAGTCAAATAGCCCTTACACAGCCTGTGCTGTGCTGATGGAATGGCGTATCACTGCAGAATGCTGTGGTAGCCATGCTGGTTAAGTGCGCATTGAATTTAATAGAAATCGCAGACAGTGGCACCAGCAAAGCACCCCCACACCATCACACATCCTCCTCCATCCTTCACGGTGAGAACCACAGATGTGGAGATCAGCCGTTCACCTACTATGCGTCTCACAAAGACACAGCACTTGGAACCAAAAAACTCAAATTTGGACTCATCAGACCACAGGACAGATTTCCACCGGTCTAATGTCCATTGCTTGTGTTTCTTGGCCAAAGCAAGTCTCTTCTTCTTATTGGTGTTCTTTGGTAGTGGTTTCTTTGCAGCAATTCAACCATGAAGGCCTGATTCATGCAATCTCCACTGAACAGTTGATGTTGAGATGTGTCTGTTACTTGAAAAAAAAAAGTTATATATTTTTTTATTTAACCTTTATTTAACCAGGTAAGCTAGTGGCAGGCCATAGTAGCAAGTAATTACAACTTAGCAAATTAACACTGGAGTGATAGATGTGCAGATGATGATGTGCAAGTAGAAATACTGGGGTGCAAAAGAGCAGAAAAGTAAATGAAAACAATATGGGGATGAGGTAGGTAGTTGGATGGGCTATTTACAGATGGGCTATGTACAGCTGCAGTGATCGGTTAGCTGCTCGGATAGCTGATGTTTAAAGTTAGTGAGGGAAATATAAGTCTACAGCTTCAGTGATTTTTGCAATTCATTCCAGTCATTGGCAGCAGAGAACTGGAAGGAAAGGCGGCCAAAGAGGTGTTGGCTTTGGGGATGACCAGTGAGATATACCTGCTGGAACGCGTGCTACGGGTGGGTGTTGTTATTGTGACCAGTGAGCTGAGATAAGGCAGCGTTTTACCTAGCAGACTTATAGATGACCTGGAGCCAGTGGGTCTGGCGACGAATATGTAGCGAGGGCCAGCCGACTAGAGCGTACAGGTTGCAGTGGTGGGTGGTATAAGGGGCTTTGGTAACAAAACGGAAGGCACTGTGATATACTGCATCCAGTTTGCTGAGTAGAGTGTTGGAAGCTATTTTGTAAATTACATCGCCAAAGTCGAGGATCGGTAGGATAGTCAGTTTTACTAGGGTATGTTTGGCAGCGTGAGTGAAGGAGGCTTTGTTGCGAAATAGAAAGCCGATTGTAGATTTAATTTTGGATTGGAGATGTTAAATATGAGTCTGGAAGGAGAGTTTACAGTCTAGCCAGATACCTAGGTATTTGTAGTTGTCCACATATTCTAAATCAAAACCGTCCAGAGTAGTGATGCTAGTCGGGCGGGCAGGTGCGTGCAGCGAACGGTTGGGGAGCATGCATTTAGTTTTACTAGCGTTTAAGAGCAGTTGGAGGCCACATAAGGAGTGTTGTATGGCATTGAAGCTCGTTTGGAGGTTTGTTAGCACAGTGTCCAAAGAAGGGCCAGATGTATACAGAAGGGTGTCGTCTGCGTAGAGGAGGATCAGGGAATCACCAGCAGCAAGAGCGACATCGTTTATATATACAGAGAAAAGAGTCGGCCTGAGAATTGAACCCTGTGGTACCCCCATAGAGACTGCCAGAGGTCCGGACACCAGGCCCTCCGATTTGACACACTGAACTCTGTCTGAGAAGTAGTTGGTGGACCAGGTGAGGCAGTCATTTGAGATACCAAGGCTGTTGAGTCTGCCGATAAGAATACGGTGATTGACAGAGTCGAAAGCCTTGGCCAGGTCGATGAAGACGGCTGCAACAGTACAATCTTTTATCGATGGCGGTTATGATATCATTTAGTACCTTGAGTGTGACTGAGGTGCACCCGTGACCAGCTTGGAAACCGGATTGCACAGCGGAGAAGGTACGGTGGGATTCGAAATGGTCAGTGATCTGTTTATTAACTTGGCTTTCAAAGACTTTAGAAAGGCAGGGCAGGATGGATATAGGTCTATATCAGTTTGGGTCTAGAGTGTCACCCCCTTTGAAGAGGGGGATGACCGCGGCAGCTTTCCAATCTTTAGGGATCTCGGACGATACAAAAGAGAGGTTGAACAGACTGGTAATAGGGGTTGCAACAATGGCGGCAAATCATTTTAGAAAGAAAGTCCAGATTGTCTAACCCAGCTGATTTGCACGGGTCCAGGTTTTGCAGCTCTTTCAGAAAATCTGCTATCTGGATTTGGGTGAAGGAGAAGCTGGGGACTCTTGGGCAAGTAGCTGCGGGAGGTGCTGAGCTGTTGGTCGGGGTTGGGGTAGCCAGGAGGAAAGCATGGCCAGCCGTAGAGAAATGCTTATCGAAATTCTCGATTTTCGTGGATTTATCAGTGGTGACAGTGTTACCTAGCCTCAATGCAGTGGGCAGCTGGGAGGAGGTGCTCTTCTTCTCCATGGACTTCACAGTGTCCCAAAAGTTTTTGGAGTTAGAGTTTCAGGATGAAAATTTCTGTTTGAAAAAGCTAGCTTTTGCTTTCCTGACTGACTGCGTGTATTGGTTTCTGACTTCCCTGAAAAGTTGCATATCGCGGGGACTATTCGATGCTATTGCAGTCTGCCACAGGATGTTTTTGTGCTGGTCGAGGGCAGTCAGGTCTGGAGTGAAACAAGGGCTATATCTGTTCTTAGTTCTACATTTTCTACATTTTTTGAAAGGGGCATGCTTATTTAAGATGGTGAGGAAATTACTTTTAAAGAATGACCAGGCATCCTCGACTGACGGGATGAGGTCAATATCCTTCCAGGATACCCGGGCCAGTTTGATTAGAAAGGCCTGCTCGCAGAAGTGTTTTAGGGAGCGTTTGACAGTGATGAGGGGTGGTCGTTTGACCGTGGACCCATAGCGGATGCAAGCAATGAGGCAGTGATCGCTGAGATTCTGATTGAAATCAGCAGAGGTGTATTTGGAGGGCAAGTTGGTCAGGATAATATCTATGAGGGTGCCCATGTTTACGGATTTAGGGTTGTACCTGGTGGATTCCTTGATAATTTGTGTGAGATTGAGGGCATCTATCTTAGATTGCAGGACTGCCGGGGTGTTCAGCATATCCCAGTTTAGGTCAACTAACAGAACGAACTCTGAAGATAGATGGGGGGCAATCAATTCACATATGGTGTCCAGGGCACAGCTGGGAGCTGAGGGGTGTCTATAACAGACGGCAACAGTGTGAGACTTATTTCTGGAGAGATTCATTTTTAGAATTAGAAGCTCAAACTGTTTGGGCATAGACCTGGAAAGTATGACAGAACTTTGCAAGCTATCTATGCAGTAGATTGCAACTCCTCCCCCTTTGGCAGTTCTATCTTGATGGAAAAATGTTGAAGTTGGGGATGGAAATCTCAGAATTTTTGGTGGCCTTCCTAAGCCAGGATTCAGACACGGCAAGGACGTCAGGGTTGGCGGAGTGTGCTAAAGCAGTGAGTAAAACAAACTTAGGGAGGAGGCTTCTGATGTTAACATGCATGAAACCAAGGCTTTTTCGGTTACAGAAGTCAACAAATGAGAGTGCCTGGGGACACACAGGGCCTGGGTTAACCTCCACATCACCCGAGGAACAGAGGAGGAGTTGGGTGAGGGTACGGCTAAAGGCTATCAAAACTGGTCGTCTAGTGCGTTGGGGACAGAATTAAAGGAGCAGATTGCTGGGCGTGGTAGAATAGATTCAGGGCATAATGTAGAGACAGGGGTATGGTGGGGTGCGGGTACCGTGGAGGTAAACCCAGGTATTTTGTGGACGATAAGATAGGTTGCATGTCTGGACGTACTAGTTATGCTGGGTGAGGTCACCGCATGTTTGGGAGGTGGGACAAAGGAGGTATCTGAGGCATGTTGAGTGGGACTAGGGGCTCCGCAGTAAACTAAAACAATGATAACTATCCTATGTGAACTATTTGAAGCGTTTATTTGGGCTGCAATCTGCGGTGCAGTTAACTCTAATGAACTTATCCTCTGCAGCAGAGATAACTCTGGGTCTTCCTTTTCTGTTCTTGAGTTCTCAAAATTTTCCGGATTGACTGACCTTCATGTTTTAAAGTAATGATTGACTGTCGTTTCTCTTTGCTTATTTGAGATGTTCTTGCCGTAATATGGTCTTTTACCAAATAGGGCTATCTTTTGTATACCACCACTACCTTGTCACAACATAACTGATTGGCTCAAACGCATTAAGAAGGAAATCAATTCCACAAATTAACCTTTAACAAGGAACACCTGTTAAATTGAAATGCATTCCAGGTGACTACCTCATGAAGCTGGTTGAGAGAATGCCACGAGTGTGCAAAGCTGTCATCAAGGCAAAGGGTGGTTATTTGAATAATCTCAAATATAATATATATTTTGATTTGTTTAACATCTTGGTTACTACATGATTCCATAGTTGTTATTTCATAGTTTTGATGTCTTCACTATTATTTTACAATGTAGAAAATAGTAAAAATAAAGAAAAACTCTTGAATGAGTAGGTGTGTCCAAACTTTTGACTGGTGCTGTAAGTCAAAACTATAACTCGGACATTCAAGAACATTCACTGCCTTCTTGGTAAGCAACTCCAGTGTAGATTTTCGTTATTGTTCTGCTGAAAGGTGATTTCATCTCCCAGTATCTGTTGGAAAGCAGACTGAACCAGGTCTTCTTCCAGGATTTTACCAGTGCTTAGCTCCATTCTGTTTTTTTTATCCTGAAAAACTCCCCAGTCCTTAATGATTGCAAGCATACACATAACATGATGCAGCCACCACTATGCTTGAAAATATGGAGAGGGGTACTCAGTAATGTGTTGTATTGGATTTGCCCCAAACATAACACTTTGTATTCAGGCCAAACAGTTAATTACTTTGCCACATTTTTTGCAGTTTTACTTCAGTGCCTTGTTGCAAACAGGATGCATGTTTTGGAATATTTGTATTCTGTACAGTCTTCCTTCTTTTCACTCGGTCAATTAGGTTAGTATTGTGGAGTAACTACAATGTTGTTAATCCATCCTCAGTTTTCTCCTATCACACCCATTCAAATTGGCCTCATGGTGAAAACCTTCCTCTCTGGCAACGGAGTTAGGAAGGATGCCTTTATCTTTGTAGTGACTGGGTGTATTGATACACCATCCAAAGTGTAATTAATAACTTCACCATGTTTAAAGGGATATTCAATGCCTTCTTTTTATATTTTTACCCACCTACCAATAGAACAAAAATCTTAATCAATTTTAACATCAGACTGTAACACAACAACATGTGAAAAAGTCTGAAGGCATAATACATCTTAATGACATACTAAGTCATAATAATGAGATACTAAGTAACAATAATGAGATACTTAAGCAATAAGGCATGAGAACCCAGGGATTATCGTGTGATATCTCCCAATTAAGGGCTGTTCTTGTCATGGTTCCACCTGTCACCAAAGGTTGGCAGAGACCGTCCTAGAGACATTAATGACACTCAGGTGTGTCCAATTTACTCATTATGATTTCCCTGTTAAAAGAGGTGTGTTTTCTGTTGTCCTTTAAAAAAGCTTGAATTGTTTACCATGTGCGTTCGTTTCCTGAGTAAATTTTCGAGACTTAGTGTTTGTTGGTTTTTCAAGCATACTGTGATCTTGCGGATTGAGTTGGAGGCGTGCATGGCAACGCAGTCATGAGTGAACAGGGAGTACAGGAGGGGGCTGTGTTGAGAGTCAGCAAAGTAGAGGTGCTGTTCCCACCTGGGGGCGGCCCGTCAGGAAGTCCAGGACCCAGTTGCACAGGGCGGTGTTCAGACACAGGGCACCGAGCTTAATAATGAGCTTGGAGGGTACTATGGTGTTGAATGCTGAGCTATAGTCATTGAACAGCATTCTTACATAGGTATTCCTCTTGTCCAGATGGGATAGGGCAGTGTGCAGTGCGATGGCATTTGCATCGTCTGTAGACCTATTGGAGCGGTAAGCAAATTGAAGTGGTTCTAATGAATTTATTTCAATTGACTGATTTCCTTATATGAACTGTGTCATGATGCTGGCCTGGGGGTAGGTTTATGACAGTCATAAATACCTCTCCCCCCTTTTTTCCTCTCTCTACCCTACTGATGTGACTATTGAAAATCCCTTGGACCAAAATATTTTGGTAATCCAACCAGTTGAACATACTGTATGCGTTGGTACTTAATGAATATGATGTCAGTTCGGTTGTCATCTGAGACATTCTCATCAATGATAGGATGACATAAACGGTACAGTGGAAAGTCTACACATTATAGTTATCAGATTCACATGGAATTGTTGTGCAATATAAATGTTTGAATATGAAATTATTTGTGAGGGGATGAAATGTGATTTTAGCTTCTAAAATGTGAGAATTGGGTTTTCATGAGTGAATTAGGCCCGACTCAGTGGCCCGCCCACGTGAAGAGACATTGGTTATAAACTATGACACACGACCTCCTCTCCCTTCCTATATAAAGCCTTGACTTACATTAGGATGACGATCCGATGTCAGAAGGGTTCAGATAATAACTACAGAACGAAGCCAACCTCAGCATGAGCTTTGGTTGCAAATGGTATGAACTTTGAACTCTTATTCACTACAGAAGTGATACTCCTAGCCGTTGAGTTAGCAACAGCAGCTGCAAACGTGGGCTAGGAAAGAACAGACAGAGTATCCTGTCTATCACACAACGACGTTACTACAACGTATTCAATTTACCACCAGAGACATTCTTCTGAGAACAGGAAGATCGCTGTTGGCCAACACGACCAGCATCTACGACCAACCTACCGAAGCGCAGCTCAGAGTAAATATTTATTGCCTTTTCCTTTTTCAAATGGGCGGTAATTTAGAATGCATAAGATTCTGTATTTACGATAGAGTAGCTGCCTACGGCCCGATAGAGACATCGCTTCTCCCTTTGTTCTTCAGTCTTCCCGCTCTTTCACTCAAACCCAGCCCCCTTTTCTTTTTGTAACCAGCTGTCATATCTGTTCCGTCCGCTAGGGACGTTTTCCTTTATGACATAATTTGTAATCAAGGTATGATTCATTCTGTGTATATGTAATTCTGTGTGATTAGTTAGGTATTTAGTAAATAAATAATTAAACCCAATTTTGTTTTGCTGATTCAACTTGTTAGCCAGGGTTCGTGAAGATAACCAAGAATTTACAACTTTCAGATTAGACTGAAATAAGGTGACGATTAATATTGACTGCTATTGATGTAAAATATTACTAGGTCTTTAAGAGTTTATTCGGAAGATAACTGCTCTATAAATATTATTTACATTTACATGATTTGCTCAATCAGGTAATATTAATTACAGAGAAAGGATTTTATAGAATAGCATGTCATATCACTTAATCTGGCATAGTTAACAACACGACAACTGTAACTCCGTAAAATCTTTGAAATTGTTGCATTTTGCATTTATATATATTTTTGTTCAGTGTAGTCATTCAGTATCTCAGTAAGATTACAGTAATATCCGGGGTCTGCGTTAAAAGGAATGCACTCAGTGACCTTACAGTATAGATCCCTACCAACAAATGAGCTTGTCAAGTGTGTGTGTGTGTGTGTGTGTGTGTGTGTGTGTGTGTGTGTGTGTGTGTGTGTGTGTGTGTGTGTGTGTGTGTGTGTGTGTGGAGAGCAGGATCAGATGATGCAGGTTCAGATGATGCAGGACTCCTGTTTACCCATGAATGAAGAATACATTACATCACACACAGTTTTTTCTAACATTGCAAAATACTGTATGTCATTCACATATTCATTCCAAATAACAATGTTTGCAAGATCACACAGTAGGCCTATGAGGAAAATGAGAAGATATGATCTGCATTCAACCCGTAATAAATAATTCCAAATTATGTATGCCCACTAATTTATACCTTATAAATTAGTGGACAATAATTTAACAACAGTTTACAAGCTAAGACAAATTACATGCTCTGATTTAGATTTACCCAATAGTAAAGTACATTTTAGATTTCTCAATTTTTACCAATTGATTTGAATAACTTCTATCAAAGACTCAAAACCTGTAGCTTTCGCAAAACAATTTCTCCCAATTTCCTCCAGCACCAACTGTATCTGAGGTACAGAGGGAAGGAGTGAACGAAGGAGGGAGGGGTTAAACTGGAGGGTGAGGGTAGCTCCATTTCACACTAAGGTCTGTGCTAATTTGCAATCAGACACTCTCTTTGAGTTCTCTCTCCATGCCTCCAGACAGTGTAAATGGCAGCTGAGACAAAGCAGCCATTCTCTGGGGCCTGAGCGGCCGACCAGCCAGGGCCCTAGCTAGCTCGTACTTTTATTTCAGGCCAGTGCTCTCAGATGGAGAGCATTCTGGGACTGGAGAGAGCCAAGAGATGGCAATGACAGCCGAGGAGGCGGAACCAAAGCAGGACAAACTGCCATTCTCTATCCCTCCCTCCCTCCTCACCAAAGACATGCTGCAGTGCCACACCCTAGGGCCTAGGCAGGCACTGCGTGTTCAGGCCTCTGGGGTAGTTCTACTCTTTTAACATCTGATATCCATGGTTATGTCATCAGGTTTTATAGCTCTGCTCTGTTACAATATCTGGTATCCAGGTCGTGGAGTTCTTCTGTGCCTCTTGGCTATGCAGTATTACATTATGCACTGTCTTCACATCAAACTGACATTGTGAGGGAGAGGTCACCTCTGGAAAATAATTATCCTTGTTTCAGAAATGTATGCAGAATAATTTGCGAATCACTTTAGATATTATACAGCTTGTTCATGTTGAACTGATATTATGAGGGAGAGGTCACACTTGGAAAATAGCCTTATGTCAGAAATCTACACAGAATAAACTGCTAATCACTCTTATTTCTTTAGAAGAACAGGGTTGTTAGAGGCCTCCCAAAAACATCTGCTATTTCAATAGAATAGAATATATCTTTATTAAATGGACCTGCATCTTTAACTTTTCCGTACTACCAAGAAACCATCTGAAAGTCAAATATACCCATAATAAAAACATTTCATTAGGACTAAATGTGGCAGACTATGACAGAGTAGGCCTAAGCTTTCACTGATAAGGCAGTCATAAAGTCTGTCTGTGTGATTGTCGATAACAGCTCACCTGTGTGTGTGTGCATCTCCAGTCCTGTCATTGCCCTGCTATCTGTTGGGTGTTTGCTGTAGCTCTGTTGCCACAGGTAACAGGTGAATGATTACCCAGGGAGCCCTGACCGAGGGAGGGTTTCCTCAGGAACAGGTCATGGCCTGGCCATCAGGCTCACCACACTGTGACAGATACAGAGACACACGCAGAACCGTGTGGGCTGTGGTAGCTAAGCCGAGTGGTGCAGCAGTCTAAGGCACTGCATTCTCAGTGTTAGAGGCTTCATTACAGACACCCTGGTTCAAATCCAGGCTGTATCACAACGGGCCGTGTTTGGGATTCCCATAGGGCGGCGCACAATTAGCCCAGAGTCGTCTGTGTTTGGCCGGTGTAGGCCATCTACAAGAATTTGTTCTTAACTGACTTGCCTAGTTAAATAAAGGTTAAAAACCTTCTGACAGTAAATTGAACTGTCTGATGATAACATATTTTTCATTTGTGTCTATTTGTTATTGTTAGCAAGGGCAATGCTAGCTGTATGCTAGTCTCATACCTTTTTTGTAACATACATGTTGTGAACCATAGTGACATTTTGAAGTTTTGCATTTTAAAAGTAAATTGAGCGTATCTAGCTCTAGCTGATGTATTAGAACTGGAAGACCTTGTAGCAGGGGTATTCAACTCTTACCCTACGAGATCCGGAGCCTGCTGGTTTTACATTTACATTTACATTTAAGTCATTTAGCAGACGCTCTTATCCAGAGCGACTTACAAATTGGTGCATTCACCTTATGATATCCAGTGGAACAACCACTTTACAATAGTGCATCTAACTCTTTTAAGGGGGGGGGGGGTAGAAGGATTACTTTATCCTATCCTAGGTATTCCTTAAAGAGGTGGGGTTTCAGGTGTCTCCGGAAGGTGGTGATTGACTCCGCTGACCTGGCGTCGTGAGGGAGTTTGTTCCACCATTGGGGTGCCAGCAGCGAACAGTTTTGACTGGGCTGAGCGGGAACTGTACTTCCTCAGAGGTGAGGAGGCGAGCAGGCCAGAGGTGGATGAACGCAGTGCCCTTGTTTGGGTGTAGGGCCTGATCAGAGCCTGAAGGTACGGAGGTGCCGTTCCCCTCACAGCTCCGTAGGCAAGCACCATGGTCTTGTAGCGGATGCGAGCTTCAACTGGAAGCCAGTGGAGAGAGCGGAGGAGCGGGGTGACGTGAGAGAACTTGGGAAAGTTGAACACCAGACGGGCTGCGGCGTTCTGGATGAGTTGTAGGGGTTTTAATGGCACAGGCAGGGAGCCCAGCCAACAGCGAGTTGCAGTAATCCCAGACGGGAGATGACAAGTGCCTGGATTAGGACCTGCGCCGCTTCCTGCGTGAGGCAGGTCGTACTCTGCGAATGTTGTAGAGCATGAACCTACAGGAACGGGTCACCCGCCTTGATGTTAGTTGAGAACGACAGGGTGTTGTCCAGGATCACGCCAAGGTTCTTAGCACTCTGGGAGGAGGACACAATGGAGTTGTCAACGCGTGATGGCGAGATCATGGAACGGGCAGTCCTTCCCGGGAGGAAGAGCAGCTCGTCTTGCCGAGGTTCAGCTTGAGGTGGTGATCCGTCATCCACACTGATATGTCTGCCAGACATGCAGAGATGCGATTCACCACCTGGTTATCAGAGGGGGGAAAGGAGAAGATTAATTGTGTGTCGTCTGCATAGCAATGATAGGAGAGACCATGTGAGGATATGACAGAGCCAAGTGACTTGGTGTATAGCGAGAATAGGAGAGGGCCTAGAACAGAGCCCTGGGGGACACCAGTGGTGAGAGCACGTGGTGCGGAGACAGATTCTCGCCACGCCACTGGTAGGAGCGACCTGTCAGGTAGGACGCAATCCAAGCGTGGGCGCGCCGGAGATGCCCAGCTCGGAGAGGGTGGAGAGGAGGATCTGATGGTTCACAGTATCAAAGGCAGCCGATAGGTCTAGAAGGATGAGAGCAGAGGAGAGAGAGTTAGTTTAGCAGTGCGGAGCGCCTCCGTGCACAGAGAAAGAGCAGTCTCAGTTGAATGACTAGTCTTGAAACCTGACTGATTTGGATCAAGAAGGTCATTCTGAGAGAGATAGCAGGAGAGCTGGCCAAGGACGGCACGTTCAAGAGTTTTGGAGAAGAAAGAAAGAAGGGATACTGGTCTGTAGTTGTTGACATCGGAGGGATCGAGTGTAGGTTTTTTCAGAAGGGGTGCAACTCTCGCTCTCTTGAAGACGGAAGGGACGTAGCCAGCGGTCAAGGATGAGTTGATGAGCGAGGTGAGGTAAGGGAGAAGGCCTCCGGAAATGGTCTGGAGAAGAGAGGAGGGGATAGGGTCAAGCGGGCAGGTTGTTGGGGCGGCCGGCGTCCAAGAGCGCGAGATTTCATCTGGAGAGAGAGGGGAGAAAGAGGTCAAAGCACAGGGTAGGGCAGTGTGAGCAGAACCAGCGGTGTCGTTTGACTTAGCAAACGAGGATCGGATGTCGTCGACCTTCTTTTCAAAATGGTTGACGAAGTCATCAGCAGAGAGGGAGGAGGGGGGAGGAGGGGGAAGGAGGATTTAGGAGGAGGAGGAGGATTCAGGAGGGAGGAGAAGGTGGCAAAGAGCTTCCTAGGGTTAGAGGCAGATGCTTGGAATTTAGAGTGGTAGAAATTGGCTTTAGCAGCAGAGACAGAAGAGGAGAATGTAGAGAGGAGGGAGTGAAAGGATGCCAGGTCCGCAGGGAGGCGAGTTTTCCTCCATTTCCGCTCGGCTGCCCGGAGCCCTGTTCTGTGAGCTCGCAATGAGTCGTCGAGCCACGGAGCAGGAGGGGAGGACCGAGCGGCCTGGAGGATAGGGGACTAGAGAGTCAAAGGATGCAGAAAGGGAGGAGAGGAGGGTTGAGGAGGCAGAATCAGGAGATAGGTTGGAGAAGGTTTGAGCAGAGGGAAGAGATGATAGGATGGAAGAGGAGAGAGTAGCGGGGGAGAGAGAGCGAAGGTTGGGACGGCGCGATAACCATCCGAGTAGGGGCAGTGTGGGAAGTGTTGGATGAGAGCGAGAGGGAAAAGGATACAAGGTAGTGGTCGGAGACTTGGAGGGGAGTTGCAATGAGATTAGTGGAAGAACAGCATCTAGTAAAGATGAGGTCAAGCGTATTGCCTGCCTTGTGAGTAGGGGGGGAAGGTGAGAGGGTGAGGTCAAAAGAGGAGAGGAGTGGAAAGAAGGAGGCAGAAGGGAATGAGTCAAAGGTAGACGTGGGGAGGTTAAAGTCACCCAGAACTGGTGAGAGGTGAGCCATCCTCAGGAAAGGAACTTATCAGGGCGTCAAGCTCATTGATGAACTCTCCAAGGGAACCTGGAGGGCGATAAATGATAAGGATGTTAAGCTTGAAAGGGCTGGTAACTGTGACAGCATGGAATTCAAAGGAGGCGATAGACAGATGGGTCAGGGGAGAAAGAGAGAATGTCCACTTGGGAGAGATGAGGATCCCAGTGCCACCACCCCGCTGACCAGAAGCTCTCGGGGTGTGCGGAGAACACGTGGGCAGACGAGGAGAGAGCAGTAGGAGTAGCAGTGTTATCAGTGGTAATCCATGTTTCCGTCAGTGCCAAGAAGTCGAGGGACTGGAGGGAAGCATAGGCTGAGATGAACTCTGCCTTGTTGGCCGCAGATCGGCAGTTCCAGAGGCTGCCTGAGACCTGGAACTCCACGTGGGTCGTGCGCGCTGGGACCACCAGGTTAGAGTAGCAGCGGCCACGCGGTGTGAAGCGTTTGTATGGTCTGTGCGAGAGGAGAGAACAGGGATAGACAGACACATAGTTGCAGGCTACAGAAGAGGCTACGCTAATGCAAAGGAGATTGGAATGACAAGTGGACTACACGTCTCGAATGTTCAGAAAGTTAAGCTTACGTTGCAAAAAATCTTATTGACTAAAAATGAATATAGTACTGCTGGCTGGTGAAATAGGCTAGCTAGCAGTGGCTGCGTTGTTGACTTTGTTTGAAAGTGTAGCTGGCTAGGTAACCTCTAACTGGCTAGGTAKCCTCGACAATTACTCTAGACTACACAATTATCTTGGATACAAAGACGGCTATGTAGCCAGCTAAGATCAAACAAATCAAACTGTTGTACTGTAATGAAATGAAATGTAATACTACCTGTAATACTACCTGTGGAGCAAAGCGGAATGCAACTACTCGCTCCAAACCAAACCGGAAGTGCGTATCGTAGAGGGAGAGGCAATAGAAGTGTTGTTTCTTGTATTATTGTGTGTTTTCTGTTCTACCTGATAATTAATTGCACCCACCTGGTGTCCCAGGTCTAAATCAGTCCCTGATTAGAGGGGAACAATGAAAAAAACACAGTGGAACAGGTCCAGAGTTGAGTTTGAGGGCCTTGTAGGATACATGAGGTAGCACACCCTACTACCTCATCCCCATATTGTTATTTATCCTCTTGCTCTTTTGCACCCCAGTGTCTCTACTTGCACATCATCATTTGCACATATATCACTCCAGTGTTGATGCGGAATTGTGGTTATTTCGCCTCTATGGCCTATTTATTGCATTACCTCCCTACTCTTCCACATTTGCACACACTGTACATATATTTTTCTATTGTGTTATTGACTGTACGTTTGTTTATGTGTAACTCTGTGTTGTTGTTTTTGTCACACTGCTTTGCTTTATCTTGGCCTGGTCGCAGTTGTAAATGAGAACTTGTTCTCAACTGGCCTACCTGGTTAAATAAAGGTGAAATAAATAAAATAAAAATTATGTTAAAAGAGTCACAGTCACAACCTGGCTTGTACACAGTGGTGTAAAGTACTTAAGTAAAAAATACTTTAAAGTACTACATAAGTAGTTGTTTGGGGTATCTGTACTTTACTTTACTATTTATATGTTGGGCAACTTTTACTTCACTACATTCCTAAAGCAAATTATGTACTTGTTACTCCATACGTTTTCCATGACACCCAAAAGTATTCATTACATTTTGAATGCTTAGCAGAACAGGAAAATGGTCCAATTCACACACTTATCAAGAGAACATCCATGGTCATCCCTACTGCCTCTGATCTGGCAGACTTACTAAACACAAATGCATCTTTTATAAATTATTTCTGAGTGTTGGAGTGTGCCCCTGGCTATCCGTACATTTTAAAAACAAGAAAATGGCGCCATCTGCTTTGCTTAATATAAGAAATTTGAAATGATTTATACTTTTACTTTTGATACTTAAGTATATTTAGAACCAAATACCTTTTAGACTTTTACTCAAGTAGTATTTTACTGGATGACTTCCACTTTTACTTGAGTAACTTTCTATTAAGGTATCTATACTTTTACTCAAGTATGACAATTGGGTACTTTCTCCACCACTGCTTGTACATTTTAGAAAGAGTCAAAGTCATAGTTAAATTTCATTAAACAAAAAAAATAACACACCCCGAACTGCGTCACTTTTCCCTTGGACTGAGTCCCACAGGTTGACATAGTTTTGGCCTTCCTGCACTGGCTCTGAGGCTCTCTGGGGCTCTCTCACTCAACTCTACCCCACTCTACACAATACCCCTCACACCGATACTAACATACTACAATGCCAGGAATGGGTGTGTATTTGCAGAAACCAATTCAGAAACATCCCCTGGCCTTAATTAATTATATTTCCCCTGCTGCCAAGCCAGCAAAAGCTACCCTGAGTAGAACCTGAGGACTCGCCCGGAGGGGAGTCAGTCTACAACTGCAAGCAAAGCTAAAAGTTTATCTTCATTTTATATAGTCGTTATTGCAAAGGACAAGGGAATTGATAGAGTGACTGACTGGGAGCATTATACCCTTGAGGTGACCCCACTAGTGCAGCAGCAAAGAGAGAGAGAGAGAGAGAGAGAGAGAGACGCACACGCACACACACACACACAGGTCTCTGAGCAACAGTGAGTGAACAGTACAATTATTGTATAGCTTGCCTCGGATGGCCACAAACACTCTTTGTCACGGAATACCGCAGGGAAAATGTACTTCTTATACCACTGATAGTCAGGGGATCGGAGGATAAACTTTAGCAACAACTGCACAATCAAGCTACAACCCTGTCGGCCTGTGTGTGTGCCCTCATTTAGAAAGCAATGCTTTGTGTTGTGCTGCTAGATATAGGGTACCACAAGTTCAGCATATTTACACAGTAACTATCCCTTGAGCTTAAACAGTGATGATTTTGTAGATGCACATAGGATTTTGTAGATAATACAATATCGTTTAGTTATTTGCCCTCTAGGGTTGTTACTACTAAGTCTGAAAAAATGATAGATCTGCATTATAAACCACTATAAATGTGTACATCTGTATTTGTCATTACATTCAGTGTGTTTCTTTAATAAGAACTGACTTAATACTGGGCTAACAGGGCTGAAGAGGAGCAGTGGCTGGAAAAATAGTTCCCCCTCCCCTCCCTTGCTTTCTCTGCCCGTCTCCCTTCCTTTTCTCTCTCCTCTCTTGGTCAAGGATCCGCCTGTCCCTCTCCTCATGCGCTGA
>NW_019942721.1:2650-3754 GCF_002910315.2 Salvelinus sp. IW2-2015 | reverse complement strand
AGCACTAATGCGACATAACTCTTAAAACCTTTGCCTTATGGGTTGAGCCATTAGAACCTGCTAAAACCTGTTAAGGGTTGCAGTGTGTGTGTGTGCTGTCTCTTATACACATCTAGATGTGTATAAGAGACTGAGCTTAAACAGTGATGATTTTGTAGATGCACATAGGATTTTGTAGATAATACAATCGTTTAGTTATTTGCCCTCTAGGGTTGTTACTACTAAGTCTGAAAAAATGATAGATCCTGCATTATAAACCACTATAAATGTGTACATCTGTATTTGTCATTACATTCAGTGTGTTCTTTATAAGAACTGACTTAATACTGGGCTACAGGGCTGAAGAGGAGCAGTGGCTGAAAAATAGTTCCCCCTCCCCCTCCCTGCTTTCTCTGCCCGTCTCCCTTCCCTTTTCTCTCCCTCTCTTGGATCAAGGATCCGCCTGTCCGCTCTCCTCATGCGCTGGCTTCTTTTGCTCCACCCCACCACACACCCTATCCCATTTCTACATGACATCATCGCACATCTGTCGTCCCAACAGGGTGATGGTGACAAGGCCCACAAAATGACGAGCCTCTCTTTATCTATATTAGCCCCTCTAACTCTCTTTCCCGTTCCCAGTCTGGCTCTCTTTCTCTTTCACTCCCTCTGCCTCTCTCTCTCGCTCTGCCCTCGTCTCTCCCTTTCACTCTCTCTCTGCCCCACCCGGTTTGTAATACCAACTTTTTTCAAGCAGACCACCATAGACACATGCCCAAGAAGGCCAAGGTGACCAGCCTAAATTACTATCCCCCCGTAGCACTCACATCTATTGCCATGAAATGCTCTGAAAGGCTGGTCATGGCTCACATCAACACCATCATCCCAGACACCCTGGACCAACTCCAATTCGCATACCGGCCCAACATAGCCACATATGTCTCTAATCTCTATTGCACTGCCCTCACCCACCTAAACAAGAATGCTGTTCGTTGACTGCTGTTCATTGACTCCAGCTCAGCATTTAACAACATAGTCCCCTGCAAGCTCATCACCAAGCTCAGGACCCTGGGACTGAACACCTCCCTCTGCAACTTTATCCTGGATTTTCTGACGCCCCCCCCC
>NW_019942721.1:0-2640 GCF_002910315.2 Salvelinus sp. IW2-2015 | reverse complement strand
CCCCCCCCCAAAAAAACACAGCTGACCATCAACACGGGCCCCTCAGGGGTGTGTGCTTACCCCTACCTATATGTACACAGCTACCTCAATTACCTCGTACCCCTGCACATCGACTCAGTACTGGTATTCCCTGTATATAGCCATGTTACTTTTACTTGTTATTGTTATTCGTTATTCACTGTGTATTTATTCCTTGTGTCACAATTTTTTCAATCTTTATCTTAAAATCTGCATTGTTGGAAAAGGACCTGTAAGTTAGCATTTCACTGTTAGTCTACACCTGTTGTTTATGATTTAGCCAGTTGTTTGATTTAGCCAGTCTCTCTTTCTCTGCTGAGTTGAGTACTGCAAATAATCAGGCTACATACATTAGCATGTCTGCTAATGTTTTCTCCAACATGTGCTTCGAGAAGTAGAAAATGGTTGTTAAAGTTAAAACAAATTACCCGTTCAGCTAACCCCAGAGTTGACCCATGTGATTATAAGCAAGCTTAATCAGCACTAATGCGACATAACTCTTAAAACCTTTGCCTTATGGGTTGAGCCATTAGAACCTGCTAAAACCTGTTAAGGGTTGCAGTGTGTGTGTGTGTGTGTGTGTGTTAGAGAGAAAGAGATATTGTCAGTATGTTTCAACAAAGAAACCCAACCCTGTGGACTAATGGCACTCAGTATATTCAAGAGAGACTTACAGAAATCTGATATGTTTGATTCCCAAATCCCCTATTTTGGGAACAACAACCAGTACATAATGGGGACCAACGATCAGTACATAACGATAACTTCACAATGTAATAAAAATTCTGTGTTATGAAGGGCCTTTACTTTTCCTGTCCTTGCTTTTGACATTTTGCCCCAAAAAGGGACACTGCAAATAAACATTTGCACCTTGCAGATAGTTACAGAAAAAGTGAAAAAAAATGTTTAAACAGTTGTAACCACACCTTTAAACGTTCAATACTCTTTTCAGAAAGTAATAATAAGCCTAGTAGCCTACACACAGTGGAAAAACACTTATTCAGCTATGAACTGGTTAGTTGAGTATCAATAATACCGATGCTCACTCTTGCCAAGGTGGGAATCAAAATGGCGGAACCACTGCAGAGTCTCTCAGTATGGTGCAGTGGTTTGGAGGGTGTTCGACATCACGAGCTCCAGCACTTTTTCTGCAGCAAACATGGATGAGAAGAGACCCCAGGTGGACATTTAGAGCATTGCTTTCTAACAGAGACAATCCAGAACTACATTGGCATCACACACAAAGCAGACAATGTAGAACTTGACAAGAATAAATACATATCTATTTTAATGTGAAATATACTGAAATTCATGGGTACTACATTAATAAATCAACAATAAAATATGAAAGTTGAAACATAAGTGAAAACAATGACAATATGTATGGGGTAGAGATAAGGGAGAAGCAAAATGTGTAAGTTTAGGCTATATCATCTGAGCTCAGCCATTCTTCAGGTCATTGTCTCCCTCTATTGGTAAAAACCATAAGGGAGCAGAAATTAAAAACTGACCTTAGATCAGTTTCTGGGAGCAACTCACATCATCATACATCATCATGCAAAACACCAGCTACAATAGTCATTTACAACATTAACAACGTCTGCACTGTATTTCTGATCAATTTGATGTTATTTTAATGGACAAAAAATGTGCTTTTCTTTCAAAAACAAGGATATTTCTAAGTGACCCCGCAACTTATGTTGCGTAGAAATCCGAAAAGATATAGGTGAGATGGGCTGAGGGAAGCTGAGGGTTGGGATGTGGAATTGGAGACAAGTGGGAGTGGAGTTGCCGAGAGGAGGATAGAATGATGGTCAAAGATAAAAGTATAACAAATAAAGTCAAAATAAAACATAATAAAAAGTATGTTTGAATGACACTGGGGGACAGTGTTTTTACAACTAATGCCGGGTTGCCTGAGGCTGATGCTGTACAGGTGTTTGTACACATGCATATACACACACTCTCATTCAAATGCACACATACATGGACACACACACATGTAAATAATGCCAGACATGCACTCRAACATATACAGTTGGCCTTGCTGTTATGATTTTAGTTGTCCTTGATGACCTTGTTTTCTGTTTTCCTTTGTCTCTTTCTTTTTAGTAAATTTTTTGGGTTGGTGCATTGGGGGTGTTCTTGGGGGGGGGGTCTCGGATGGTTGAGGGGCAGCTCTTGGGGAACTGTGGGGGGATCTTGGAGGGTTGGGGTCCCTGTTTTTGGCATTGTGGGAGATCTGTCGACGTGCCCTTGGGCAGGGTGTTGACCCTGGATGCTTCTGTGTGTCGCTCTGAATGGGAGTCTGTTGGATGACTGCTATGATGTAGTTGTTGAGCGGCTTCACTGCAAGTATATTGTATGTTTTGGATATTCAATAAAATTACATTTAAAAAATCCACTTGGCTTTATCGTAAATACTCCTTCATACCAACACCCCCATGGGTTAGTTTACTTTTCATCACCCATACTGTGTGTGTGTGTGTGTGTGTGTGTGTGTGTGTGTGTGTGTGTGTGTCGTTTGCGTGCTGTGCGTGCCGTGGCGTGCGTGCGTGCGTGCGTGCGGTGGTGGTGCGATATCGTTTGCGTGCGTGCGCGTGTGTGGAATGTGTGTATCGT
>NW_019942720.1:356703-358395 GCF_002910315.2 Salvelinus sp. IW2-2015 | reverse complement strand
TCCTCTGAAGCAACGTCAGCACAAGAACTGTTCGTCGGGAGCTTCATGAAATGGGTCTATGTTAGCCCTGCCCCCTGGCTCCTCCTATCTATGTTAGCCCTGCGTCTTGTGATGACACACCCCCCAGTCAATAGACAGACGACAGCAAGTGTCTTTTCTTGTCAAGCACTACTCCGCTGAGAGCAGATGAGGCATGTGTCACTCCTGTGCAAAACAGGTCTGTTCAGGGTGTTGAGGGCCTTGATAATGGAACTGAACAAAAAGGCATCCAGCTCAACAGTTTCAGCTGAACTTTACCGATGTTGGTGTATGGAGGGAATCAGTCAGTGCTGGGACAGACTGCAGACATGTTGTGCTGTGCGTTAGTAGTTGAGAGTGATGAACAGCCTGGAAAATGAATGCAGCACGAATGCCGCCCAACGCCACAACGCGTGCTGAATGGGGTTTCACACTATCAGCATTACCAACTGACGGGAGACAAAAGATGGTGTTGGGATAGAGCCATCCTGTGATGGAGGATAATGGTTAGATTGTTGCTGCCTTCAGCAGTCCCCTGTGTTGTGGAGGTGATAGACACAGAGACACAGAGAGGTGCAGAGACACAGAGAGGTGCAGAGACACAGAGACACAGAGACACAGAGAGGTGCAGAGACACAGAGACACAGAGAGGTGCAGAGACACAGAGAGGTGCAGAGAGAAAGGAAGGTCTCTCCATTCAGATTGGGCCACTCCAGAGGCCCCCTCTGCCCAGGCCCTTCAAATATGCCTGAGCAGAATGGTAAAGTGCCACCTCCACACAGAGGTGGGAAAACTGATGAGTGCTTTGGCCCTAAAGTGGATCCTCATGTCGAAGACCTATGGGACCTCCAGTCCACCTCCCTCTCCCTGCCCTGCGTGGTCTGACCTGGCCTGACCTTGGGCCTTTGTGAGGGTTCAAGTGCTTTAGCTGTTAAGCCGTYCCTCAAACAAACAGTAACATAATGACAGTTGAAACTCCCTGGGTCTCTATAGTGCCAGTGTGACCCTTTTCATTACCTTCCGCTCGCTTCACCTTGTCTTCTATTTAAAGGCTGTTTTAATGATTCATATTAAACTAGCAGTAAGGGCGTGAGGGGCCCCTGAATGCCTCAGAACCCAGAGGAACGTGTCCGGTGGGGGAGTAGGGTGGAGGTGAGGTGTCCCTGGAGGAGTCTTGTCTTTCCTCTGGCTGGCTTAGTTAAATGGAGGGGTTGTGGCATTTAGACGGCCTCTCCCTGTCTCTACTCCTCCCAGATGAACTGTTAGTCTACACACCACCGATGTGATGGGTTGTTCCACTGAGAACCTTCTGACATTCTATTTCTGAATTCCCCTGTTCTTAGAACCTGTCATTCCCCTACCTAGCAGACGTCATGTGGATTGTTTTACTAATGAACAAGGTGTCACTCTTCATTAGGCTGCTGTGTCATAATTAAAGTGAGGCTCTGTTCTCCACATGCCAGTGATACCTGTTTTTAGATCACCTACAGTGCAGAGCGCAGCCACACATGGAGTGTTGACCACAGTAAATTAGATTTAGTGAGATGTTACATGGTGTGTCATAAAGTGAATACATGTGTAGCAGTGTGTTTGACTGAAGTCAGCCAGTGAAAGGCAGCAGGTTTGGAGCTCTTTCGCAATGCTGTGTGGGACTACCCCCTTCAACTCCCCCTA
>NW_019942720.1:349644-352198 GCF_002910315.2 Salvelinus sp. IW2-2015 | reverse complement strand
GGTACACACACCCCCAACGTACACACACACAAACCCCCAATGTACACACACACACACACACACAACACATACACGCACATACAACATACACACACCTACACACACACACCTACACACACCTTACACACCACACCTCAGTTCTAATAAAGGGATCTGTTACAGGCCTGGGGGTGGGGTCCGGAGTCTGCCGACTTGTGGGCTGAGGTGTGTAACCCTTAAACCCTTAAGTCCCCTTGGGACAGGCAGATCAGTGGGTCCCCTTCTATTGTGTGCTGCTACTCTGACTGGCATGCTGTCAAGAGAGGGCTGGGGCCTGACAAGGACCTGAGAGGGGCCGGGCTGCCTCACCCAGTGCCCGAGAACAAAGCACCTCCCCTGGCCTGTAATCAAAGCCCTGGAATAACAGCCATCACACTCACCTGGTCCTGGACACAAAACACAACTTTTAGAGTGTGTGTGTGGTATTCGTTTGTTTCTTCTTGTAGGCTTTGTAGGTTTGAGGAAATTATTTTTGGCCAGGCTAGCCCTGAGCAGGAGGAACAGACATTCTTGATAAAGCCATACAAACCACAGGTGGAGATGAGAATAGACATAGAATGGCTGACAGGTACCGCAGGCAGTTGTGGAAAAAGTATGAATTGTCATTACTTCATTAAAAGTAATAATAATACCTTAATAGAAAATGACTCAAGTAAAAGTGAAAGTCACCCAGTAAATTACTCCTTGAGAAAAGAAGTATAAAACATTTGTTTTAAATTAACTTAGTATCAAAAGTAAAAGTATGAATAATTTTCAATTTCTTATATTAAAACAAAACAGACAGTAATAGTATCTACTTATAGCCAGGGGCACACTCCAACACTCAGACATCATTTACAAACGAAGCATCTGTATATAGTGAGTCTGCTAGACAGAGTACTTTTGGGTATCAGGAAAATGTATGGAGCAAAAGATATATTATACTTGTATTAACTTGGATGAGTAACTAAAAGTAAAACTAAATAGCAAAGTAAAGTACAGCCACTACTTAAGTAGTACTTTAAAGTATTTTTACTTTAAGTACTTACACTGCTGGCTGCAGTTAGTACAGTAGTACAGTACTTTGGTTTCCTATCACTTGGACCACAGGACATACATGGTCACTAAGATTAATTTGTGAGTATTTATACTCCCATCAAACATGACAGATTAAGTTTTATTGAACTCTGAATGCCTTTGGTCATGGTTGTGGTAAAACTCATAACTCCATGTGGTGAGGAAATACAATGCTTTTAAACTGACGAGAATGATTGCAATGGTTAGAAGTGGTGTTTTGTGTTCCCTCTGACACCTCATGGCCCTCTGTCTCTGGTTGATTACAGTGGTCTCCTCTGTCCTCTCAAGTCTAACCTCTCATCTCTCTCTTTTCTCCCGTTCCTCAGATCCGGGAGGAAAGCTGATGATAACCAATGCCAGAAAAAGCGATGCTGGGAGTATGTGTGTGTCGGGACACAACATGGTGGGAGAGAGGAGAGTGAGATTGCTGAGCTGACTGTGCTCGGTAAGTAACCTTCCTCATACACACACACTCACACCCTCTTATTTATCCCCCCACCACACACACCTTCTCTCTCTCTTCTCTCTCTCTCTCTCTCTCTCTCTCTCTCTCTCTCTCTCTCTCTCTCTCTCTCTCTCTCTCTCTCTCTCTCCTCTCTCTCTCTCTCTCATATCTCCTCGTGCTGGATGTGCCTTTTTGGGTGGGGATAGTAGGGGTGAGGGTGGTGCTGGTGGAGTTTGTCTTGTGGGAGGGCATGTCACTGGTGGTGTCCTTCTCTCTCTCTGCTCTCTCCTTAATGGTCTGAAAGTCTGTTTCAAACAGCCTAATGTTTCCTTGCACCATGACAGTCCCAGTCTTGTAGAGGTTGGTGCTGTCAGGGTCGTCTGTCTCTTTGATTTTCAGCTTCCACCCATTACAGATTCCCTCTTTCTTTATGGATGGGTAGTGAGAGCAGACTGCTGAGCGCCATGCATTTGGCTGGTCAGTGAGGAAGATGAGATTACTCAAGTCACTTTTTGTAGAGGTCTGCAAAAAGGGTTTCTGGCCTCCCCTTTAGTAGTTTCTGTTTAAAAGCTTTCCTCATTGTGTCATTTTTGGCCTCTTTAGGGTAGAGAATGGATTCAGCGTTGAGGGGGAGTGGGGACATGGTGCCTGTGGGCTCTGCTACTGCTGCTGCGCTGTTCTGCTGCCCCTGTTGTCATAGCAACCGATTTGTTTGTCTGCTGCTGTTGCTAGCTGGCGCTAATTTAGTTCAAAAACCAGCGAAAAGAGTGACAAATCCTCACACAAAAAAAACAGAAGATATGTTTAAAGTTAGTCCGTGCTCCTTTTTGGTTTACTCACTCAGTTTGGTCATTTGATGTAGTTGTATTAACTCCCCTTGCTATGTTTGTTCTAGCTCGTTTCTTCTKGCTAKCTTGTTAGTCTGCTGGCTAGGTCTTTGTTGTGTAGCTAGCTAGCTAGAGTCAAAACGTCTTAWCTTGAGGCGCAAAGTTACTTTTCTTTCTATTCTGAATG
>NW_019942720.1:336021-347376 GCF_002910315.2 Salvelinus sp. IW2-2015 | reverse complement strand
TCTGAAGAGTCTCAAACGCCTAATGTTCCTTGCACCATGACAGTCCCAGTCTTGTAGAGGTTGGTGCTGTCAGGGTCGTCTGTCCTTTGATTTTCAGCTTCCACCCATTACAGATTCCCTCTTTCTTTATGGATGGTAGTGGATGAGTCACACTGCTGAGCGCGATGCGCATGAGTTACTTCAAGTCACGTTTTTGTAGAGGTCTGCAAAAAAGGTTTCTGGCTCCCCTTTAGTAGTTTCTGTTTTAAAAGCTTTCCTCATTGTGTCATTTTTGGCCTCTTTAGGGTAGAGAATGGATCAGCGTTGAGGGGGAGTGGGACATGGTGCCTGTGGGCTCTGCTACTGCGTCTGCGCCTGTTCTGCTGCCTTTGTCATAGCAACCGATTTGTTTGTCTGCTGCTGTTGCTAGCTGCGCTAATTTAGTTCAAAAACCAGCGAAAAGAGTGACAAATCCTCACACAAAAAAACAGAAGATATGTTTAAAGTTAGTCCGTGCTCCTTTTTGGTTTACTCACTCAGTTTGGTCATTGATGTAGTTGTATTAACTCCCCGCTATGTTTGTTCTAGCTCGTTTCTTCTGCTATCTTGTTAGTCTGCTGGCTAGGTCTTTGTTGTGTAGCTAGCTAGCTAGAGTCAAAACGTCTTATCTTGAGCGCAAAGTTACTTTCTTTTTTCTATTCTGAATGAATAGAGTTGTTGTTCATCACTACTTGTCTGGAATTCTTTTTCGATTAGAGTGTTTATCTATCTAAAAAACAAAAATATGAAATATATCAGGAGCTCATGTTGAGCATGACCCTCTCTCACTCTCTCACCTCTTTCTTTTATTTCTCTCCCTCCCTCCCTCCCTCCTCCCCTCCTCCCCTCCCTCCTCCCCCCCCCCCCACCCACCCACCCACCCACCCAACCACACACAACACACACACACACAACACACACACACACACACACACACACACACACACACACACACCACACACACACACACACACACACACACACACCACACACACACACACACACACACACACCCTCTCTCTCTCTCTCTCTTCTCTCCCCTCCTTTCCTCTCTTTTCTCTTCTCTCTCTCTCTTCTCTCGCAGTACACCGTAGTTAGCCACAGTGTACTGTTGATTTAGGGCCAGATAGCACTGCATTTTGTTTTGTGCTTGTGTTTCCCAATAAGCAATGTAGTTTTGTTTTGACTGTGTTGTAATTTGTTTTATTCTGATTGATTGGATGTTCTGGTCCTGAGGCTTCAGTGGTTAGTAAGAACAGGTTTGTGAACTCACACCACGACCAGTTGCTCTTTTTTGAGTTTTTATTATTTGTGGATATTGGCCTAATTCTTCCCTGCATGCATTGTTTGTAATTTTCCTCTGGACATGTAAGAGAATCTTACAGAACTCTGCATGCAGGGTTTCAATGGGGTGTTTGTCCCATTTGGTGAAATCTTGTTTTGCAAGTGGACCCTACACCTCGCTGCCATAAAGTGCAATTGGTTCAATGATACATTCAATTAGTTTTAGCCAAATTTGAATAGGTATTTCCATTTGAATTTGTTTTTTTAATGGTGTAGAATGCCCTGTGTGCTTTGTCTCTCTTCATTCACTGCCTCATTAAGGTGTCCAGTTGAGCTTTTTTTAAACCTAGGTAACTGTAGTTTGTGCAGTACTCTATATATTTTCTACCAATTGAGAACTTTGGTTCTAATTCTCTGAGATCTGGATCTTCTCTGGAAATCATTATTTTAGTATTTTTGGGGTTTACTTCAGGACCCAGGTCTGGCAGTACTGCTCTAGCAGTCCAGGCTCTGCTGTAGGTCATGTGCTGTGGGTGATAGCAGGCATAGGTAATCTGCGAAGAGCAGGCATTTAACCTCTGAATTGTGGGAGACTAACACCAGGAGTCCTCTCTCCTCTGTCTCTCCCTCTCTCTCACACACACATATACCACACACACACACTCACTCATCTCTTCTCTCTCTTTCTCTTCTCTCTCTTTCTCACTGTTTGTTTGTGTACAGCGGTGAAGAGGGTCCAGATGTTTCTGTTTGTGTGTGTCTCCAAGGAGACTAAACGGTGTCATTGACCCCTTCAAGAGGAGTGTGACCTGGCCTTCACTCTCAGTTAAACCATGAACTCCACCCAGGGAGGCCCGCCTCCCCTCCTCTACTGACCCCCTTTTCTCCCCCGCTGGACCCCTTCCCCTACTGACCCACCTCAGCACTTCTCTTCTGGCCAGCTGTGCCCCATTCCACCATGAATGGCCTTTGACCCCACAGCTCTCCGGTGCCTCAGTTTATAGTGTCAGTATAGACCTCTGTATTSACCTCAATGGGATGAACTTCTGACTGTCCTCTCCACTTCCTCTACTTCCTGTCCCACTAGACCTCTCATCATTCCCTCCGACAGGGCCCACGTATTCTTCTTTCCAACATAAGATACATCATTATATATGTAAATCATACTGAGATGGCTTCAAAGAGCTCAGCTCATAGCTATGGCTTTGCCTGTTTGAGTAAACATCACAACAGAAAAACTCACGACAGCCCCAGGCACTTACTGAGCACGTTTTCAAGCCAAGTCTGAAGGGGATGTGAGGAAGGAGGGAATGTGCAGAGGGAGGGGAGAGGGCAGAGAGGAGAGAGAGTAGAGAGAAGGGAGGGGAGAGAGAGTAGAGAGGAGGAAGGGTGGAGAGAGGAGGGAGGGGAGAAAGTAGAGAGAGGGGAGGTGAGAGAGCAGAGAGGAGGAAGGGGAAAGAACAGAGGAGGAAGGGAGGGGAGCGAGGAGGGAGGCAGGGGAGAGAGCAGAGAGGAGGGAGGTCAAACTATTGAACTGCAATTGTTGAGCTGTGGGAAATATTAAAAAACAAATGTTGGAGGTGAGGGAGATGAAAGCTATTAGGAAATGTGCTATGTGTTCCGTATGGAGATGTGCATTGTTGTGTGTTTCTACTGAGGGGATAGGGTCCGGAGAGGGAGCTGAGCTGGACCTGAGGGGCCAGGGGTGGTTAGATGGCTATCTGTTTTCATTTCACAAAAAGTATTTTTATTTCAATCCCTGCTGGAAGGCTAGGGGGGATGGAGTGCAACAGCAAGCTTTTGTAGGACCTCTCAGATCATCAGGATAAAGAGCAACGGGGGTAGATGTGATTACTAAAACACACTACTAATGTTAGCACTGAGACTGCTGCTACAGACTGATCGGCAAGATGATTCAATCCCCATACAGTGCTAAAGATACAGTATAGTCACATACTATGCTTTACTATGCTATGCTATACTATTCAATGATATAATATGCTATGCTATGCTATACTATATTATACCCCATACACTATGCTGTACTATGCTATACTATGCCATGCTATACTATGCTATGCTAAACTATGCTATGTTACACTATACTATACTACACTGAGTATACAATACATTAGGAATACCTGCTCTTTCCATGACATAGACTGATCAGGTGAATCCAGGTGAAACTATGATCCCTTATTGATGTSACTTGTTAAATCCACTTCAATCAGTGTAGATGAAGGGGAGGAGACAGGTTAAAGAAGGATTTTTAGATAACTGAGACATGGATTGTGTATGTGTGCCATTCAGAGGCTGAATGGGCAAGACRAAAAATGTAAGWGCCTTAGAACGGGGTATAGTAGTAGGTGTCAGGCGCACCGGTTTGTGTCAAAACTGCAACGATGCTKKATKTTTCACACTCAACAGTTTCCTGTGTGTATCAAGAATGGTCCACCACCCAAAGGACATCCAGTCAACTTGAGACAACTGTGGGAAGCATTGGAGTCAACATGGGGTGCAACTCAATATTAGGAACGTGGTCTTAATATGTGGTATACTCAGTCTATAATATACTATGCTTAACTTTACTACAGTGTCCTCCTAAATTATTGGCACCCTAGGTAAATCTGAACAAAAAAAGGCTGTGAAAAAATGTCATTGTTGTTTATCAGCTTGATATTACACTCAAAATATCATATGAATYTAACCTTTAATTGAATTAAAATTGTTCAAAAGAAAAATAATTGTAATCAAGAWTTTTTTTTTTTTTCAAAAACATGTTTCACTATTATTGACAACCCTGTGTCGTGTCTTTGCTATCATTAAATTGAAGACTTATAGTTTTTATCAAAGATTCCTGTAATTAGGGATTACGCGATCAACTGAGTTATAACGTAACTAATTAACTATGAATTCGAGGGCACCAGGGAAAGTATCAGGATGACAAGTTATAATTTCCAATATAACCTTTCAGATATTTTCATATCTGATCAATAGTCTTCTGATTAATGATTTATTTATTTTTACCTCACGTTAGTTCCATTCCAAACGTCGTAAATTGTTGGTTATCTGCACGAACCCAGTCTTCACTATGAGTCATCCATACATCAATTTGCTTAAATCATTTATTATTATACTAACTAATTAATTCACAGAAATGCATAACAAAAACAAACGAACTTAAAAATGGTTACATGAAATGATGGGAGAAATATGCCTAGTGGGCTGAACCGGCTTGTTAGACAAAGGGAAAACGGGGGGTCGATTCAGAAGTCACTACAGAGTATACTCTTTCATAACAATTGACATGCTAATCCTTACACATTGAACGCTCACTCATTCGGGAACAAATTGCAAACAATATATACAGTGGGGAGAACAAGTATTTGATACACTGCCGATTTTTGCAGTTTTCCTACTTACAAGCATGTAGAGGTCTGTCATTTTTATCATAGGTACACTTCAAATGTGAAAGACGGAATCTAAAACAAAAATCCAGAAAATCACATTTTTATGATTTTTAAGTAATTAATTTGCATTTTATTGCATGACATAAGTATTTGATCACACCTACAACCAGTAAGAATTCTGGCTCTCACAGACCTGTTAGTTTCTCTTTAAGAAGGCCCTCCTGTTCTCCACTCATTACCTGATTAACTGCACCTGTTTGAAACTTGTTACCTGTATAAAAGACACCTTGTCCACACACTCAATCAAACAGACTCCAACCTCTCCACAATGGTCAAGACCAGAGAGCTGTGTAAGGACATCAGGGATAAAATTGTAGACCTGCACAAGGCTGGATGGGCTACAGGACAATAGGCAAGCAGCTTGGTGAGAAGGCAACAAACTGTTGGCGCAATATTAGAAATGGAAGTTCAAGATGACGGTCAATCCCCTCGGTCGGGCTCCATACAAGATCTCACCTCGTGGGCATCAATGATCATAGGAAGGTGAGGATCAGCCCAGAAATACACGGCAGGACCTGGTCAATGACCTGAAGAGAGCTGGCGGACCACAGTCTCAAAGAAAACCATAGTAACAACACTACGCAGTCATGGATTAAAATCCTGCAGCGCACGCAAGGTCCCCTGCTCAAGCCAGCGCATGTCCAGGCCCGTCTGAAGTTGCCAATGACCATCTGGATGATCCAGAGGAGGAATGGGAGAAGGTCATGTGGTCTGATGAGACAGAAATGGAGCTTTTTGGTCTAAACTCCACTCGCCGTGTTGGAGGAAGAAGAAGGATGAGTACAACCCAGAACACCATCCCAACCGTGAAGCATGGATGTGGAAACATCATTCTTTGGGGGATGCTTTTCTGCAAAGGGGACAGGACGACTGCACCGTATTGAGGGAGGATGGAATGGGCCATGTATCGCGAGATCTTGGCCAACAACCTCCTTCCCTCAGTAAGAGCATTGAAGATGGGTCGTGGCTGGGTCTTCCAGCATGACAACGACCCGAAACACACAGCCAGGCAACTAAGGAGTGGCTCCGTAAGAAGCATCTCAAGGTCCTGGAGTGGCCTAGCCAGTCTCCAGACCTGAACCCAGTAGAAAATCTTTGGAGGAGCTGAAAGTCCGTATTGCCCAGCGACAGCCCCGAAACCTGAAGCAATCCGGAGAAGGTCTGTATGGAGGAGTGGACCAAAAATCCCTGCTGCAGTGTGTGCAAACCTGGTCAAGAAACTACAAGAAACGTATGATCTCTGTAATTGCAAACAAAGGTTCTGTACCAAATATTATGTTCTGCTTTTCTTGATGTATCAAATACTTATGTCATGCTATAAAATGCAAATTAATTACTTAAAAATCATACAATGTGATTTTCTGGATTTTTTGTTTTAGATTCCGTCTCTCACATTGAAGTGTACCTTATGATAGAAATGACAGACCTCTACATGCTTTGTAAGTAGGAAAACTGCAAAATCGGCAGTGTATCAAATACTTGTTCTCCCCACTGTATATTATAGTTACGCTCGGTGTGTGTCGTCTTGATCGTTGGAGAGAAGTTCGTTTCTGTTGGAGTTCCTTCTGTCTCTGTCTTAGTTCTTGTGGATAGTTCAGAGTGACATTCGTTATAGAATGGATGTTTCGGCGGTTGTCTTTCTTCACGTTCAATGATACGAATTCCTAGCTGCAGACTAGTAGTCAATATCAACGACTTGTTCTTATTCGTCTAAGAGTTTAACCACGTGGTATGGTTAAAGATTCAGCAATGGTACTTAACCTTCGTTCTCCCCATATGGAGGAAAAACATGGTCTAATGATAATTTCTCAGAGTTGCTTTTATTCAGATAGCAGGAAGGGCTGTCCTTGGATGTCTGACCCGTACTGGGCTCAGGGGCGGTCCTTGGATTTAGTTCAAATACAAAAGGGATTTGTATTTTTTCTCATTAAACAGTCCAAAATCATATTACACAATTATACAAACAGTATCATACTCACTCATTCATTTTATACAACAAACAGATGTAAACCTCATATCTGAGGTTATTATATAAACAGCGGTATGTTATTGTAGTCCACAGTCTCTCATGAGTTTCCCACATGGGGGCAAACGGACATGTTAATAGCTGGACTCTTCACCGATCTTCCATACCTCCTCCGGAACATGAAATCCGTTCGTACTCAAGTTCTGTGAGGTGGAAGAAACCTCTTTGTCCTGAAAAGGATCGTTGTCCTGCCAATGATCCAACAACGACCCAGTTTTGGCTTAAAATCTCCTGGTTATTGATGAAGTGCCATGATCCATGTATGTCCTAACAATGTTCCCAGGGCCTTTGTAAGTAAAACAGCCAACCACAACATCACAGCCATAATCTCACCACCATACTTCACAGGTCCACCACCATCACTTCACAAGATCCACCTATCCGCTACTTCACAGATCCACCACCATACTTCACATGATCCACCACCATACTTCACAGATCCACCACCATACTTCACAGATCCACCACCATACTTCACAGATCCACCACCATACTTCACAGATCCACCACCATACCTCACAGATCCACCACCATACTTCACAGATCCACCACCATACTTCACAGATCCACCACCATACTTCACAGGTCCACCACCATACTTCACAGATCCACCACCATACTTCACAGATCCACCGCCGTACTTCACAGATCCACCACCATACTTCACAGATCCACCACCATACTTCACAGTAGGGATTATTTTATTTTCTGCATGATCATGGCTCTTTTTACACCAAACCAACGTCTGGTGTTTGTTGCCAAAAAGCTCTATTTTAGTCTCAYCAGACCATAGATCTTGGTTCCAATCAAAGTTCCAATGACATTTATCAAACTCCACATGCTTACATTTGTGGTTTGGTGACAGCAGTGGCTTTCTTCTGGCAACCCTTACAAATAAATTGTTGGCATGAAGGTGTCGTCTAATTGTAGTTTTGGAGAATTGGTGACCCCCAATGTAACCAATTTCTGCAATTCTCCAACTGTGATCCTTGGATATTTCTTTGCCACTTGAAACATCCTTCTCACTGTGTGTGGAGGCAAAATACACTTGGGTCCTCWTCCAGGCAGGTTCGTCACAGCTCCAGTTGTTGAAAATGTCGTAATTATTGCCCTAATAGTAGAGATGTGTATTTTCAGCCGTGTAGCTATCTTTTTTATAGCAATTGCCTGATTTGTGAAGGTCAATAACCTTTTGTCTCATTTCGTTTGTGTGTTGTCTGGCCTTTCCCATGTTGATGGATGAATAAGGGGGTTTAGCCTGTKTGTCACCTCATATTTATACCCCAGTGAAACAGGAGTTCATGGCTGGACCACTTAAGAGTTCCTCAAAAATCTTAATCGGAATACACATCAATTCGATTGTTTTGTTCATTAGAATTTCTAGGGATGCCAGAAATTGTGGCACGCATGTTTCTGAAAAAAAAACATTATTTCTTGTTGCAATTTTATTTTTTTATTTTTTACAATTTTAACTCAATTAAAGGTTAGATGCATATGATAGTTTGATTGTAAGGTCAAGCTGATAAACAACTGACATTTTTTCACAGCCTTTTTAGTTCATATTTACCAAGGGTACCAACAATTCAAGAGGGCATTGTATATTATACTGTACTATGCTATACTATCCTGTATAACTGCAGATACAGTGTACTGACATACTGTAGACCTAGTACTGAATAGTCCTGTGCTATGTCATCTCTTTCTGCAGAGCGACCCAGCTTTGTGAAGCGTCCCGGCAGCCAGGTGGTGCTGGTGGACCAGAGCGTGGAGTTCAGGTGTGAGGCCCGGGGTGACCCAGTTCCCACCGTCCGCTGGAGAAAAGACGACGGAGACCTGCCCAAGGGAAGGTACTGTACTGTATGACWAATTTTCTGKCCCCCTTTATTACACCACAATCCCTATATCGCTCTATTTCATCCCTCACTCCCTTTTGTCTGTCTGATGATCAGCATGTGTGCATTTACAGTAAGGTGTGTGTGTGTGTGTGTGTGTGTGTGTTTGACCGACTACCTGTGTGTATTCCAGATATGAGATCCGTGAGGACCACACCCTGAAGATCCGTCGGCTGTCCTCTGCAGACGTGGGGTCTTACACCTGCGTGGCAGAGAACATGGTGGGCAGGGCGGAGGCGTCGGCCACCCTCACCGTCCACGGTAAGACACACAACTATGCTACTTACTCTAGTAAAATACTTTGCATCACCATTTCCCAAACTTGGTCCTGGGGAMGCCAAGGGGTGCACGTTTAGGTGTTTGCCTTTACACTACACAGCTGATTCAAATGATCAAAGCTTGATGATTAATTGTTWATTTGAATCAGCTGTGTAGTGCTAGGGCAAAAACCAAAACGTGGACTACTTGGGGTCCTGAGGACCGAGTTTGGCTAACTCTGCTGTACATGTTTACCAAGGAGAGGCCAATGCACCAGCTACCTTGAAAATCCTGTACATTGTTACGGTACTTAGCCCTGTTGTTGAGCCTCTATTGCTGAAAGGCATATTGATTGTTCCATATGTTTCAGTCTCTCTAGTTGTATTGGTTACGGTGAGTTTTAGCACCTTAGACGTAATTTAGCTCAACCGCACTGCTATTATAAACCCAATTCTGGAGCCTGAAAGGTTATTACTTTCACCTATTCTCTCTCAATTAGCTGATTGATTTCTAATAAAGGCCATCTRAAAATCCATAGATCCTCTTACACTTTACACATGGGAGCTCAATGATAATCAATTCCATTCACRGCGACCATAGGAGCGAGGACATTCCTTTAGAGGCAGCACTCTGGTCATGTTTAAGATATGCTGTATCAGTGGTAGGCCTGTGGGGAGCCTCAGTGTGTCTCTCTCCATTGGACATCCTACTAACACAGTGAGAATAGAAAGCAGCTGGTCACAGAGTGTGAACACTCAGAAAGGAGTCATTCAGTAGAACAAGGGGGCCTGGATCCCCCCAGCTCTAAACCCTCCTGGGAGCCACGCAGGGGGAACACTGGGGTCATTTAACAACAGGGTAATGGGAATATTGGGGAGCAGGGGGAGGAGGAGGAGAGGGGGAGGGGATTCTATCGGAATAGAAGGTTTCATTTCAGGGCACAGGAGATGGGATACGGGATCTTGTTACTGTGTTTACTTCTAGGAGTACGGACAATGAGGTACGTCATTTGCAGTGCCAGGCCGACCGACGTGTGGTATATTAAACGGGGTCTTTTGAAGGAGAGGACCTATTTTGTAATATGTCTACATTTGATAGAAAGCGACATACCACTACCAAACTGGTTGTCCGATATCACATGTGCTGGAGCTAGCAACACGATAAGAATTAAGATTTTACGGGACATTAGAGGCTGGGTGGGTCTTTGAGTGGTAGGTGATTAAGTTTAAGTGGGAGACATGATAGGGGATTGTAGAATCAGGCCTGCCAGCAGGGCCTGAGCGTGGCGAGTTGTGAGGTAAATGTTATATTGCGTAGATGTTTATGGGGGCTTAATGACAGACGGTAGGATTAACCAGGACCAACATGAATGGTATGTTAAATTAGATCGGTTCTACTGCGTCAGTCATTGTGATTCTAACAGATTGTATGCCACAGCAGTCCTGAGTGCTATGAAAGAACTGGTAGACAATTATTTTGAATTCTGCAGCACCCACTTACTATTCAATGTGAAAACCAAATATAACACCAGCTTCATAAGCAGCATCTCCTAAATTATCGGCAATAATGCTTAACTCAATTGTCCTGAGTTTTTCTACTAGCAGTATCCCGTCTAAGTCCATGGCAGCGCGCAATTGTTATAAGGTTTTGGAGGAATTCTCCTGGAAAAGTCATGTGTAATTTGGTATCGGAGCCGTCATGAGATGAGTGAAGCCAGATGAATTGATTTGGGAACTTGCATATTCTAAGACGGGATCGCTTAAGCCATGCAGGATGAGGTCCGCTTGTATTAGAGGAGGCATGCAGGATGAGGTGAGACCCTGTATTAGAGGAGGCATGCAGGATGAGGTGAGACCCTATTTAGAGGAAGCATGCAGGATGAGGTGAGACCCTGTATTAGAGGAGGCATTGCAGGATGGTAGGTAAGGTATCTCACAAAAAATAACAAGTAATGAAATCAACAGATGTGTGACTGTGGTTTGTTTGTGCCGATTAGGATCAAAGTGTTAATGTTGAAGATACGGTCCTCATTTACCAAACCCTTTCTGACCTTCTCATGTGCCACCCCTACCAATTATCGGATTGACACGTTCTTACCTATCTAATATAATACCTCAGGAAAACTCAGACTGTAGTTATATATATAAATAAAAAAACCTTAGCCTTAGCTCTCCATACCAAGCTTAATTTAGTGTGGAGAGTGAGTCACAGAGCCTCCGGCACTGATCTCTGATCTCCAGTCAGTCTGGCCAGGACAGGTGAGGCCAGCTCGGATGGCAGAGAGACCAGGGAGGTCCTGGACACTGATGGAGGGAAGGAGAAGGATCGAGTGCCGGGATGAGGGCTCTGGCTATGAATCTCAACTCTTAGACTCACACTAAAAACAGCTATATCGAAGCAGCTTGGT
>NW_019942720.1:327254-332019 GCF_002910315.2 Salvelinus sp. IW2-2015 | reverse complement strand
TGTATTAGGAGGAGGCATTGCACGTGAGGGTGAACCCTGTTCATTTAGAGGATGGCCATTGCAGTGTATGAAGCTGTGACGATGAGGGGACCCCCTTTGTATTAGAGGAAGCAGTGCAGGATGACGCGTCCTGCAGCGACCACTGCCAATAGAGACGGCACGTTCGGAGGCAGCCCCATCGACGGTCGCCACGCCGACCCTCTGCTGATTTACGGAAGACACGCATGCTAGTGATACAGGTGCTCGAACTCGAGACCCTGATTAGAGAGCATGCAAGCGATGACGGTGAGACCCTGTATTAGAGGATGCATGCAGGGATGAGGGTTGACTGAGACCCTGTATTAGAGGAAGGCATGCAGGATGAGGTTGGACCCTGTATTAGAGGAGGCATGCAGGGATGAGTGTAAGACCCTGTATTAGAGGAGCTGCAGGGATGAGGTGGACCCTGTATTAGAGGAGGCATGCAGGATGAGGTGAGAACCCTGTATTAGAGGAGGCATGCAGGATGAGGTGAGACCTGTATTTAGAGGAGCATGCAGGATTGAGTATAAGGATACCCGACCCTGTTTTTATAGAGCAAGCAGTGCAGGACTTGACGGTGAGGACCCTGTATTAGAGGGAGTCATGCAGAGATTGAGGTAAGCACCCTGTATAGAGGGAGGCATGCAGGATGAGTGAGACCCTGTATTAGAGGAGGCATGCAGGATTTGACGGTGTAGACCCTGTATTAGAGGAGGCATGCAGGAGTGATGTAGACCCTGTGGATGTAGAGGAAAGCATGCAGGATGAGGTGAGACCCTGTATTAGAGGAGGCATGCAGGATGAGGCTGAGGACCCTGTATGTGTAGAGGAGCATGCAGGTGAGGTGGACCCTGTATTAGAGGAGGCATGCAGGATGAGTGAGACCCTGTATTAGAGGAGGCATGCAGGATGAGGTGAGACCCTGTATTAGAGGAGGCATGCAGGATGAGGTGAGACCCTGTATTAGAGGAGGCATGCAGGATGGGTGAGACCCTGTATTAGAGGAGGCATGCAGGATGAGGTGAGACCCTGTATTAGAGGAGGCATGCAGGATGAGGTGAGACCCTGTATTAGAGGAGGCATGCAGGATGAGGTGAGACCCTGTATTAGAGGAGCATGCAGGATGAGGTGAGACCCTGTATTAGAGGAGGCATGCAGGATGGGGTAAGGTATCTCAAAAAAAATAACAAGTAATGAAATCAACAGATGTGTGACTGTGGTTTGTTTGTGCCGATAGGATCCAAGTGTTAATGGTTGAAGATACGGTCCTCATTTTACCAAGCCCTTTCTGACCTCTCGATGACGCCCTCCATACAGCCAGTTCTTCCTTACCATATAATACCATCAGGAAAACTCTAGACTGTATTATATAATAAAATAAAAAAAAACTTAGCCTAGCTCTCCATACCAAGCTTAATTTAGTGTGGAGAGTGAGTCACAGAGCCTCCGGCACTGATCTCTGATCTCCAGTCAGTCTGGCCAGGGACATGGTGAGGCCAGCTCGGATGGCAGAGAGACCAGGGAGGTCCTGGACACTGATGGAGGGAAGGAGGGGATGGCTAATTAAAGACAAGCAGGCTACTGTCCAAGCCAAAATGATATGCTCCTAATTGCAGGACATGGGCAAGCTTAAGGAATGAAAAGCTGGGTAATTGTAGGTCTGAATAGGGCAAAACAGGAGTAGATAGCAAATGAAAGAGAGAGAGAGAGAAAGAGAAGCAGAACAGTGGCAGATTTCATCATGTCGTATTTGTAACCGGCTTTATGCTTTGTAGGAATCTAGCACATGAAATGACTGATCTGTCATACGTGTTATCGATTCAGAATCATGTGTGTCCCATCAGATTTCTACACAGAAGCCGGCAACGACAAGATTAAGGCACAAGTAACATGTTTTTTAACAACAGTCAGGATAGGAAGGTTGCTGATGCGTTGCATAAGATTTCTTAGACAGTTGCCGCTGRTTTAATTTCAGTGGTAGTGAATGGTTGGCTCAGACGGTGTGTCACACTGGAGTAAATCAGATTGTCTGCTCCTATGTGGAATTAATGTAAATGTTCTGATAATTCAATGCTCTGCCAGTAACTCCCAGATGAGGGTACTGAAGGGCCATTTATACATGGCTTGGAACGAGAAGGAAAGTTCACAGCATCACAGTATTGCGAGCTGTAGCATGAAACATGATTCAATATTTTTGTGATTACAGTCTGTTATGTGAACAGTATATTCATTTTAATAGTTTTTGCTTGAATCGAAAGTGTTTAAATAATTTTTCACGACTCTTAAGTGAAATCTTAAAAGAGTTATGTGCTGGTTTGTTTGGCCCATTCATTCCAGAATGGACAGACATGTYTTTTTCTTCACACCTCTCATGGCCAGATCCTCAGTGAACAATGTCAGCATTGTGCCGTGGCGCCCAGAGCTWTTTTTTCTTTCTCTCAGCTCTGCTCTCATTACTAACTTAATCAGTGAATTATTGTTTTACACTCGTGTTTGCCTGTCTGTAACACCTCCTCTGGACTTATAAACACGTCAAGTCAAATATTCCATGTATTGACGTAAGAAACACATAAATGGCCAGGCCATTGGCTTGGTTAGATTTACTGTTTCATTGTAAAACCATTCATCTACACCAGATGAGAATGTGTAGCTTTAGTCATTAGGTAAAGTATTTGTACTGAGATATCAGATATAGACATTATGGTTCTGTGGTGGTGTTTGTGTTTTGTTAACACCCATCGTGGATACTCACCATTAGAATGGGAATACTGTATTCTAGTATCACTGCTAAAACAATGCAGGGGACCAGTGTGCTTCTCTTCGCTGGTCATTTTGCCATTAGTTGTGATTTATTTGTGGAAAGGACTTGAATGGAATGGAAGCCCAGAAGAAGAGACAGTGAGAGTAATTGACTGTGTGGTCTGGTAGAGAGAAAGCAGTGAGAGTATTGACTGTTGTGGTCTGGTAGAGAGGCAGTGAAAGTATTGACTGTGTGGTCTGGTAGAGAGACAGTGAGAGTATTGACTGTGTGGTCTGGTAGAGAGAGAACAGTGAGAAGTATTGACTGTGTGGTCGGTAGAGAGACAGTGAGAGTATTGACTGTGTTGTCTGGTAGAGAGACAGTGAGAGTATTGACTGTGTGGTCTGGTGAGAGAGACAGTGGAGAGTATTGACTGTGTGGTCTGGTAGAGAGACAGTGAGAGTATTGACTGTGTGGTCTGGTAAGAGAGAGACAGTGGGAGTATTGACTGTGTGGTCTGGTAGAGAGAGACAGTGGAGAGTATTGACTGTGTGGTCTGGTAGAGAGGCAGTGAGAGTATTGACTGTGTGGTCTGGTAGAGACAGACAGTGAGAGTATTGACTGTGTGGTCTGGTAGAGAGGCAGTGAGAGTATTGACTGTGTGGTCTGGTAGAGAGACAGTGAGAGTATTGACTGTGTGGTCTGGAGAGAGACAGTGAAGTATTGACTGTGTGGTCTGGTAGAGAAGCAGTGAGAGTATTGACTGTGTGGTCTGGTAGAGAGAGCAGTGAGAGTATTGACTGTGTGTCTGGTAGAGAGACAGTGAGAGTATTGACTGTGTGATCTGGTAGAGAGACAGTGAGAGTATTGACTGTGTGGTCTGGTAGAGAGAGACAGTGAGGAGTATTGACTGTGGTGGTCTGGTAGAGAGAGACAGTGAGAGTATTGACTGTGTGGTCTGGAGAGAGACAGGAGAAGTATTGACTGTGTGGTCTGGTAGAGAGACAGTGAGAGTATTGACTGTGTGGTCTGGTGAGAGAGACAGTGAGAGTATTGACTGTGTGGTCTGGTAGAGAGAGACAGTGAGAGTATTGACTTGTGTGTCTGGTAGAGAGAGCAGTGAGAGTATTGACTGTGTGGTCTGGTAGAGAGAGCAGTGAGAGTATTGACTGTGTGGTCTGGTAGAGAGACAGTGAGAGTATTGACTGTGTGGTCTGGTAGAGAGACAGTGAGAGTATTGACTGTGTGGTCTGGTAGAGAGAGACAGTGAGAGTATTGACTGTGTGGTCTGGTAGAGAGACAGTGAGAGTATTGACTGTGTGGTCTGGTAGAGAGACAGTGAAGAGTATGACTGTGTGGTCTGGTAGAGAGAGACAGTGAGAGTATTGACTGTGTGTCTGGTAGAGAGACAGTGAGAGTATTGACTGTGTGGTCTGGTAGAGAGGCAGTGAGAGTATTGACTGTGTGGTCTGGTAGAGAGACAGTGAGAGTATTGACTGTGTGGTCTGGTAGAGAGACGCAGTGAGAGAGTATTGACTGTGTGGTCTGGTAGAGAGACAGTGAGAGTATTGACTGTGTGGTCTGGTAGAGAGACAGTGAGAGTATTGACTGTGTGGTCTGGTAGAGAGGACAGTGAGAGTATTGACTGTGTGTCTGGTAGAGAGACAGTGAGAGTATTGACTTGGGTCTGGTAGAGAGACAGTGAGAGTATTGACTGTGTGGTCTGGTAGAGAGGCAGTGAGAGTATGACTGTGTGGTCTGGTAGAAAGAGACAGTGAGAGTATTGACTGTGTGGTCTGGTAGAGAGAGCCAGTGAGAGTATTGACTGTGTGGTCTGGTAGAGAGACAGTGAGAGTATTGACTGTTGTGGTCTGGTAGAGAGAACAGTGAGAGTATTGACTGTGTGGTCGGTAGAGAGACAGTGAGAGTATTGACTGTGTGGTCTGGTAGAGAGACAGTGAGAGTATTGACTGTGTGGTCTGGTAGAGAGAGCAGTGAGAGTAT
>NW_019942720.1:307761-321204 GCF_002910315.2 Salvelinus sp. IW2-2015 | reverse complement strand
TTAAGCAGCACTTCTCCCATTCCAGTCCCTTTCCATGAGTTTTAGTAAAGCCACTCTTTGGGGCTTACCAGACCACACAGTCAATACTCTCACTGTCTCTCTACCAGACCACACAGTCAGGAATCTTTTTTTCTCCTATAAATATCAACATCATATAAATCTTAATCATGTTACAAATGWAACCAAATAGAAGGATTCCTTTCTGTTTTCCATAATAATCACATACAGCCTTGTGATGGTTACAGCATGCCAATGTACATACAGCCTGCTTATGGGCTTGTTGTGGAGTATCAGGGCAGGCCGAAGCAGCCAGTGAATGAGAGTTTACAGACACACACGCTAACACACACACAGTCCTMCCAGTGGGAGCTCCTATTAATCAGACTTAGCATGTATTTCTCTCCCAGCGCTAATATGAGCCCTATGAACAGCAGCAGGCCTACTCCAATCCCTACGAACCACTCTACACGGGTCCCTGGCACACAACAGACCCCCCAGTGGGCAAGGGGCTACACTGCTCTCTGGTCCCCTCCCCCCAACTCCCTCTGATCACAACACAGATAGATCCTGACACACACAAACACACACACACGCCCCAGCACTGCGTGGCATCCTATCCCCCACACAGTTGTGACCCAGACAGGCTTAGAGCTGACCTCTCCCCCCAGGTTCCAGGTCCACCACTGTGATCACAGCAGCATGGTAGAGGTAGGGTTACCTCATTAAAGGCTTAGACACATATGAATGGAGGTGCGTGCAGGGAGTGAGGGTGTGTGTGAGGGTCGGTATCTTTATGGGTGTGTGTGCTGAATGTGGTCTTGTGTAGGTGTGCGGGTGGGTGTGTGTATGCGAGTCTGTGTGTGCACGTTTTGTGTGCATGCGTGTGCGTGTGCTCGTGTGTGTGTGAGATACAGCGATTCCTCCTTGGTCGACACACAGATACCCTCTTCCTATGGAACCTTTTGAAGTAAGGATTATCTGCATTTTACAGCATGTGATAGGTGGGGAAGGATCATTACTCTGAGTGAAAGCGTTATGTTTCTGTGGGAGCCTTTGAGGCAGACAGATTAGATAAGGTGGCTGATTGTCTGGGGAAGATTTATGGCCAGAGAGTGACAGTTAACATTCACCTTGTGTTTTTATGGCATGGTGGTCCATATGCAAGGCTATACCCTTAGTGGTTGGAGAGGGGCTGTGTGATGTTGCTGACCCTCAGGAGACTCTAAAACCTCATTAGTCATTATTCAAGAGATAGAGGAGAGGAGAGGCGAGGAGAGGAGAGTAGAGGAGAAGGATAGGAGAAGGAGAGGTGAGGCGGGGAGAGCAGAAGGCGAAGAGAGGAGAATTGAGGGGAGGTGAGGAATGGGGAGGGGAGAAGGAGAGTATTTTTTTTTTTTGTGGTGGAGAGGAGAGGAGAGGAGAGGAGAGGAGAGGAGAGGCTCACCTTCATCTTCCTTCAACCTGGTTGGAGAATAAACACTTTTCATCATCTGTTTTGTTTCTCTTAAAATTATGTTTTTGTTTAGTTGTTCATGTTTCTTTTAATATCCTCTCCTGAGGAAACATGGGTAAACACAGATGCTTTGAACAACTTCATGATGTACTGTTGAAAAGTGTATGGATGTAATGATGTACGTCATGATGTACTGTTGAAAAGTGTATGGATGTAATGGATATACTACGTGTTTGTTGTTGCTATTCATTGATTGGTTGCATTATTTTGACATAATGTAATGAGTCACCAATGTGCTTCAGTTCCCACTGGACTGGCCCCACATGCCATGTCTCATATTCATTCAGTGACAATGCCATTATTATTTTGACCCATGAAACATCATATTGTTGCCTTCCTTATCTGTTGTCTTTTTGTCATGTTCATTTATTTCATGGTGTTGTTTCTGATTTATTTATTCATCTCTGGCCTTGTGTGTTGTTCTGTCGTCTTTCTGTTTCCTTCCAGTCCTTTCTGGTAAGTTGAAATGTCACCTATTCACCCTGACGCCCTGACAGAGACAGGAAGCTGTCACAGCACCACCCCCCTCCATCCTCCTCCCATCACCCTCCACCCACCAATCAGCACTCATGTTTCACTTGTCAATGGCAACAGTGAGAAAAGGACATTAATGGGTAAAAATCTGTAATCCAAGGTAAAACCAAATCATTTCATTCTATTATTTTTCTACACCTTGTTGTGTTGCTTTATGCATTACCAAATATCCCATTTTTACTGTGGACAAATTGTGTCTGAATGTGGAGTGACAGGCTGCAGATTGCTTTTATGGATGTATTACGTGGTCTGTATCAGCGTTAAGATGTCTSGGGCGTAGTAATATTCTCCAGGTGTTACGTACCTGCTGTCCTCAGAGACCAAGGTGTAATTCGCCCAGCCGCTGGCCCTCAGCATTCAGGCTGTGTCCCTCCACACAGGCCTATTAGCACAGCGAGGCCCGGTGTCACTGTGTGTGACGTTGGGAGGTRACACAACGCTTCACTCTGAAACAGTTTGTCATTAAGATGAATGGATGCTGCATCCTGGCTGGGCCTGGTCCAGGATGCTCCTACAGATGGCTCATTTATCCCCCATTTCCATGTAAATATTATTGTTCTGTGTCCTTGCCCTTGCTAATGCAGAGACCCGCATGGGGCCACACTGCTGTTTTCTCTATTCATTAAACTGTTCATATATACACAGCCTGCATTATGGATTGGACTCACTTTCAGTACCACACACGAGCAACCAGAAAAGTCCACTCTAAACAGAGACAACCTGAACCCTTAACCACGGCTCATTTGAATACAGAGCCCATAACTGTAACAATCTAATTCAAATGAGGTCTGGCTCATTCAAATGAGCCAGACCGGGATATTAACTGTAATGTCTGATATCTCTGTCTGATGTTATGTGATATGCGTGTCAGTATGTTAGCTAACTGTCCCCATGCCTGTCCTCTAGTGCCCCCTGTGTTTGTGGTGCGGCCCAGGAACCAGGTGGTGGCGGTGGGGAGGACCGTCACCTTCCAGTGTGAGGCAACAGGAAACCCTCAACCTGCTATCTTCTGGCAGAGAGAGGGCAGCCAGGTGAGAGGGGATCTACTGTACACCAGGAACCCARCATGAGCACATGTTGAGGAATGMTTATGGAACAAAAAAGAAAGACAAATAAGTAGTAAATCATAGTCTTTATTCTTTTATTATTTGATATTCCCATATGATCTTTACACATTTTATGAGTGCACCTATAAAACCAGCCATAAAATCAGTGAACTTCACTGACCTTCACACTGATGCTTCAATTGGACCGTTCCATTCCATCATCCTTCAGGTCTTCCATAGCCTACTGTCTATATCTGATCTGTTTCTCTATATCTGCCCTGTCTTCTCTCTCCTCTGTCTTTATCTGATCTGTTCTCATATCCGCGCCTGTCTTCTCTTCTTCTCTGTCTTCTTCTCTTCTCTTCTTATATCTGATCTGTTTCTCTATATCCCCTGTCCTCTCTCTTCTCTGTCTTCTCTCTTCTCTGTCTTTATCTGATCTGTTTCTCTATATCCTGCCCTGTCTTCTCTCTTCTCTGTCTTCTCTCTTCTCGTTCTATATCTGATCTGTTCTCTATATCCGCCCTGTCCTCTCTCTTCTCTGTCTTCTCTCTTCTCTGTCTTTATCTGATCTGTTTCTCTATAATCCCCCTGTCTTCTCTTTCGCTGTCTTCTCTCTTCTCTGTCTTATCTGATCTGTTTCTCTATATCCGCCCTGTCTTCTCTCTCTCTGTCTTCTCTCTTCTCTGTCTTTATCTGATCTGTTTCTCTATATCCCCTGTCTTCTCTCTTCTTGTCTTCTCTCTTCTCTGTCTTTATCTGATTGTTTCTCTATATCCGCCTGTCTTCTCTCTCCTCTGTCTTCTCTCTTCTCTGTCTTATCTGATCTGTTCTTCTATATCCGCCTGTCTTCTCTCTCTCTGTCTTCTCTCTTCTCTGTCTATCTGATCTGTTTCTCTATATCTGCCCTGTCCTCTCTCTTCTCTGTCCTCTCTCTTCTCTGTTTCTCTCTTCTCTGTCTTTACTGATCTGTTTCTCTATATCTCCTGTCCTCTCTCTTCTCTGTCTTCTCTCTCTCCTCTGTCTATATCTGATTCTTTCTCTTATCTGCCTGTCCTCTCTCTTCTCTGTCTTCTCTCTTCTCTGTCTATATCTGTCCTGTCTTCTTCTCGTCTCTGTCTTCTCTCTTCTCTGTCTATATTCTGCCCTGTCTTCTCTGTCTCTATCTTCTCTCTTCTCTTGTCTATTATCTGTCCTGTCTTCTCTGTTCTCTATCTATATATGTCCTGTCTTCTCTCTTCTCTGTCTATACTGTCTTGTCTTCTTGTTCTCTGTCTGTATATGTCCTGTCTTCACTATTCTCTGTTATTATACTGTCCGCGTCTCTCTTCCTCCTAATTGTCCTCTCTTCTCTCTTCTCTGTCTATACCGCCTGTCTTATCTCTTCTCTGTCTATACCCGTCCTGTCTTCTCTCTTCTTTGTCTATATCCATCTGTCTTCTCTCTTCTCTGTCTATTATCCATCCTTTCTCTCTTCTTCTGTCTTCTCTCCTCTTGTCTATATCCACCCTGTCTTATCTCTTCTCTGTCTATACCCGTCTGTCTTCTCTTTCTCTGTCATATCCGTCCTGTCTTCTCTCTTCTTTGTCTTATATCCGTCCTGTCTTCTCTCTTTCTGTCTATAATCCGTCCTCTCTTCTCTCTTCTCTGTCTTCTCTATGTCTCTGTCTATATCTGTCCTGTCTTCTCTCTTCTCTGTCTAATATCTGTCTGTCTTCTCTCTTCTCTGTCTATATCGTTCCTGTCTTCTCTCTTTTTCTGTCTATATCTGTCCTTCTTCTCCCCTTTCTGTCTATACATCCTGTCTTCTTCTTCTTTCTCTGTCTATACTTCTTGTACTTCTGTTCTCTGTCTGTATATGTCCTGTTCACTATTCTCTGGCTATATCTTCTGTTCTTCTCTCTTCTCTGTCTTATCATCCGGTCTCTCTTTTCTCTTATATCTGTCCGTCTTCTCCTCTCTCTGCTCTATCCTCCTGTCGTATCTCTTTCTCTGTCTATACCCGCTCTCTGTCTTATCTCTTCTCTGTCTATTACCCTTCTATGTCTTATCTCTTCTTGTCTATACCTCTCATGTCTTCTTCTTCTTTCGTCTTATCCTTCCTGTTTCTCTCTTCTCTGTCTTCCTTTCTCGTCTATATCTGTCCTGTCTTCTCTCTTTTCTGTCTATATTGTCCTGTTTCTCTCTTCTCTGTCTATATCTTTCCTGTCTTCTCTCTTCTGTCATATCCGTCCTGTCTTCTCTCTTCTCTGATTCTATATCCGTCCTGTCTTCTCTCTTCTATGTCTTCTCTCTTCTCTGTCTATTTCTGTCCCATTCTATCTCTTCCTGTCTAATACCCGTCCTGTCTTATCTATTCTCTGTTCTATACCCGTCCTGTCTTATCTCTTCTCTGTCTTCTCTCTTCTCTGTCTATTTCTGTCCTGTCCTATCTCTTCTCTGCTATACCCGTCCGTCTTAACTCTTCTCTGTCTCTCTCTTCTGTCTATATCTGTCCTTCTTCTCTCTTCTCTGTCATTTCGTCCTGTCTTTCTTTTCTCGTTCTATATCCGTCCTCTTCCTTTTCCTGTCTCTCTCTTCTCTGTCTTATATTCTTCTTTCTTCTGCTACGTCGTTATCTCTTCTCTGTCTAATTCTGTCCTGTCTCTCTTCTCGTCTTACTCGTCTTCTCTCTTTCTTCTATACGTCCTGTCTTCTCTCTTCTCTGTCTATTCTGTCCTGTCTTTTCTCTTCTCTGTCTATTTCTAGTCCGTTTATCTCTTTGTCTATACCCTTCCTGTCTTCTCTCTCTCTGTCTATACCCGTCCTGTCTTCTCTCTCTCTGTCTATATCTGTCCTTTCTTCTCTCCTCTCCCTCCTCTAGAACCTGCTCTTTCTCCTACAGCCCCCCAGCCGTCTAGCCGCGTCTCCGTCTCCCAGACGGACCATGACTATCACCAGAGCAGAGCGCTCAAGCGTGGGCTACTACAGTTGCCAGGCCCTCAACATCGCTGGCTCTGTCATCACCAAGGCCCTGCTGGAGGTCACTGACGGTGAGTCCGCCAATCATTGACTCCCAGAATTAGATCTTGGAGTCATCTTGGTGGTATGTCACACCTTGGCACATAGACATGTAGAGATTTGAAAATAACACATAATAATATACATGAGCTGTATTTTAAGTGTCTAAAGTACATATTGAGGTCTGTGGATTTTGGTCAGACTGTGCTCCAAGTCTGGCCTGGTCTCTGTCTCCTGTCAGAGTTGGAGACTCTGTGTGTGTCTCATCTTCTCCAGGAGCCTGGCTTGCCTCTTGGCTCTGGGCTGTTAGCTCCTGGCAGTGTGTCATCATGCTGGCTGGTTGTCTCCTCTAGGAGTCTCCTCTCATTAACAGACTAGCCTGCTGGTGGAGGATCTGTCTTTGTGTGTGAGGCCTGGTTCAGACCTCTAAACACTCTCATCAATGCAGCCACCTGGTAGTATAGTCACCATGGCTTTCGTCCAGCGTTCCCGTAGCGACTCACTCAGTCTCTCCGGTCACTATTATTGTTGTTACCTTTTCATCCTACATTCAATCCCTCTCTAACCAGACACCTCTCACCTAGATTCAACCCTCTCTAACCAGACACCTCTCACCTAGATTCAACCCTCTCTAACCAGACACCTCTCACCTAGATTCAACTCTCTCTAACCAGACACCTCTCACCTAGATTCAACCCTCTCTAACCAGACACCTCTCACCTAGATTCAACCCTCTCTAACCAGACACTCTCACCTAGATTCCACCCTCTTAACCAGACACCTCTCACCTAGATTCCACCCTCTCTAACCAGACACCTCTCACCTAGATTCCACCCTCTCTAACCAGACACCTCTCACCTAGATTCAACCCTCTCTAACCAGAGACACCTCTCAACGCTAGATTCAACCCTCTCTAACCAACACCTCTCACCTAGATCCACCCTCTTAACAGACACCTCTCACCTAGATTCACCCTCTCTAACCAGACACCTCTCATCCATAGATTCACCCTCTCTAACCAGAACCTCTCACCTAGATTCAACCCTCTCTAACCAGACACCTCTCACCTAAGATTCCACCCCTTTAACCAGACACCTCTCACCTAGATTCACCCTCTCTAACCAGACACCTCTCACCTAGATTCACCTCTTAACAGACACCTCTCACCTAGATTCAACCCTCTCTAACCAGACACCTCTCACTAGATTCAACCTCTCTAACCAGACACCTCTCACCTAGATTTCAACCCTCTCTAACCAGACACCTTCACCTAGATTCAACCCCCTCTATAACAGACACCTCTCACCTAGATTCAACCCTCTCTAACCAGACACTCTCACCTAGATTCAACCCTCTCTAACCAGACACCTCTCACTAGCATTCAAACCTCTCTAACCAGACACCTCTCACCTAGATTCAACCTTCTCTAACCAGACACCTCTCACCTAGATTCAACCCTCTCTAACCAGACACTCTCACCTGAATTCAACCCTCTCTACAACACCTCTCACCTAGATTCAACCCTCTCTAACCAGACCCTTCACCTAGATTCAACCCTCTCTATCACCAGACACCTCTCACCTAGATTCAACCCTCTCTAACCAGACACCTCTCACCTAGATTCAACCCTCTCTAACCAGACACCTCTCACCTAGATTCAAACCTCTCTAACCAGACACCTCTCACCTAGATTCAACCTCTCTAACCAGACACCTCTCACCTAGATTCAACCTCTAACCAGCACCTCTCACCTAGATTCAACCTCTCTTAACCAGACACCTCTCACCTAGATTCACACCTCTCTAACCAGACACCTCTCACCTAGATTCAACCCTCTCACCAACACCTCTCACCAGTTCCAACCCTCTCTACCAGACACCTCTCAACCTAGATTCACCCTCTCTAACCAGACTTATTTTCTCTCTCTCTCTCTCTCTCTCTCTCTCTCTCTCTCTCTTCTCTCTCTCTCTCTCTCTCTCTCTCTCCCTCTCTCTTTGGCGTCATGCCTGGTAGACGGTAGAAGGAGGAGATAATAACAGTTATTAAAGGGAGCAGGCCTCCTCTTCTCCGTAGGCAAATCTGGTAATTACAGGTCACAGGACAATGTTTTAGTAATACAGCAGCACCAGAGCAAAGAGCCAGTCTCCCATGTATGAAACTACACTGTGTGTGTGTGTGTGTAATGTACAGACGTATGTCCTACATTATGTGTATATAAAAGGGATACACATACTGTATGTTTACTATGGATTTACAACGAAACAACCTTTGCTTCTGACTAAATCAGCTGCGCTGGCAGAATGTGTTAACTCTCACGAGTCACCAACCCTATCCGTAGCACACCCCCCCCCCCCCACTGAGTAGCATAGCTAGCATAGCGTCACAAGTAACTTGTAGCATCTAAATTCATTAAATCACAAGTCCAAACACCAGATGAAAATACAGTCTTGTAATAAAGCCACCGTTCAATTTTTAAAATGTTTTACAGGAAGCACAAATAGTAATACTATTACTAACCACGTTAGCAAAGACACGATTTTTTTACTCCCAACAGTTTTCCTGCGTCAGTAGCACCTAATTCGATAAATAAAAATTATATAGCCACTAACCAAGAAACAACTTCATAAGATGACAGTCTGATAACATTATTTAGTATAGCATAGTTTTTTGGGAAAATGTCATTTTTCAGGTAAAATCACAGTTCTACATTGCAGCTGCAATCTGAAATAGTGCTGACCAGCCAGACAATACAGAGACCAACGTCATATAACGAATACTCATCTTAAACATTTCAGAAAAATACACAGCGTACAGATATGAAAGCCCAACATCTGTGAATCCAAACAATATTCGATTTATTAAAGTTTTATAACAAAACAAAATTAGCGCTCTAAATTAGCATAGCTATACCAGCGATTCGGCTAGCGCCCACGGCAGTCACATGCACAACAGAATATATAACATCGTAATTGGGTCTTACTAGCTGATCTTTCATCAAATGTTGATCAAGATGTCCTTGTCAAGATGAGTCGTTGGTTCCGTTCAGAATTGTCCTTTCCACTCAATTTAGACAGGTACTGGTCGAGTGGCACGATCCTCAAACGAAATAAAAATCAGACAACGAAACACCACAAAACTCCCGGAAAAAATTCAAATAATCTGATTGAAACTATATTGAAAAAAACAATTACATAATTGGTCAGTATCAAACAAACTCGAACGAGAAGTTTTCACCATAATGCGCCAAACAGAAGACATCGCACTACAAGTCGCACACTTGAGACAACCGAAGTTTCGTCACGCCAAAGAATTAGCTCTCATTCACGTCAGTTCCCAGATAAACAAGATATTTTCCTCTGACGTCCTCTGACACCCAGAGGAAGCGCAATGAGGGTGTGTTCGTCATAGGGCACACCATATATAGCAAGCCGTTGAAGCTGCATATCACATTCTTGCTTCTTCTTGGTCATGGAAATCTGTCAAATGATTCTGTATCACTCAGACGATAAAATTAAAACGTTTAAAACTAAGAGATTGTTCTTCCAATGGTATTATTTATAGCAATAGTAAGAGCAATAATTGAATAAGAGGCAGTTAATCTTAAGAGCAAATTATGCTAATGGAAAATAGCACCCCCTGTATTCCAAGAATTTAACGCCTTCATGATAGCCAGCTTCAGGAGCAATCCACAGTAGCAGGGACATGACGGACACCGTTCTCCAGTCACAGAATGGACATGAAATGGAGACAAAGCATGTTTTATTAAATCTGTGTGTGTCGACTGGTGAACGCCCACTGAGAGGGGGATAACGAGGGGAAGAGGGGACAGAGGAGAAGGGAGGGAAAATTATTCATGGTAATAACATTGTCTGTGGTGCTAGGTATTTAGAAGCGTTTTCTCCCATGTTCTGTGTTTTATAGACTGGAGGTGTGGTTTCATGAGGRGGGTGTGGTTTAAGGAGGTGGAGAGGGGATGGGGGGGTTTGGTTGGCTGTTAATGTCTCCACTGGAGTCTGCATCTGCAGAAAGAGGACTTGTATGTTAGCCTGTTTTATTTGAATTACACCACATGTGTTTGGCTAAGGTCAACTCCCACTGCTCAATGATTAGAACATTGCTTCCAGTTGTGAAAATTGAATTTCATTCCATTTTTAATTTCTCTCTGTCTCTCTCTCTCTCCGTCTACCACACAGCTACCTTGTGTTTGCGACTTTCTCACCTTCCGCTGCAATTTATGTGTTTCTCTACAATCCCACTGTATAATTGTCTCTCCATTTATTTTATTATTCTCTTCAATTCCACTCAATATTGTTCTCTCATCGTCCACTCAAATGATATATATATTCTCTCCCTCTCACCCACACAGTTTCTAAGTCTCGCTCTCTCTCTCTCTCTAGTTGTGTCTGATCGCCCACCTCCAGTTGTCCGCCAGGGTCCAACCAATCAGACAGTGTCTGTGGACGGGACGGTGGTCCTGAGTTGCCTAACAACGGGTAACCCCACCCCCACCCTCCTGTGGAGGAAGGACGGTGTGTTGGTGTCCACTCATGACTCCCGGGTCAAACAGCTGGACACGGGCGCACTGCAGATCCGCTACGCCAAGGTAACACACAACACACTCAAACATGTACACACACACATACACACACATACACACATTCACATACACGCTCGCACGCACACACAAAGAAACTCTCATCTACACTGAATACACTGTATAAACACATGGAATGATAGACCCTCTCTCCAAACTTTTCAAAGCATAAAGATAAAACAATGTATTGATGTATCTCTCTGGTTCAGAATATTAGTGCTGAGAAAATACATCAAACTGCAGGCGGACTGTGTATGAAGCCTTTATACTACAGGAGTGTCTGATCTACAGAGCAACATATAGGTCTACTGTAGTGTACCAGCTCACATGGAAWATCTTACTGAGGCAGTTGGCTGTCGAACCATATGCCACATTATCCTAATATACTGTATGGAAATAAGAACATCATTGAATGGAATTCTGTTCTCATTGTAGAACAGTTGGCTGTTTGAAAACTTCCGAATTGACCTCCTTCATATGTTTACATTTCCAATCAAGCTCTTCCATTAGCCGAGACATTAATAACGCATTCCCCCAATCACTTTCAAAGCTGTCCTGAATAACATCTATACGGCGGAGCGGCTGGCTGGCTGGCTGGCTGGCTGGCTGGCTGGCTGACTGGCTGGCTGACTGGCTGGCTGACTGGCTGGCAGAATAACTCCTGCTGCTCGATCAGTAAATAAAGCATGTGATCAGTTCCCTCCTAGCGCCCATTCATGCCTCTCCTCTCCTCAGTGAGCCGTCAATCAGCTGTCAGGGGTTTGAAGTGAATTCACACACACTATTGTCCTGTCACTCAACAGAGTGTGATGGGGAGCTGTGTGAAGCAGAACACTGAGGGAGAGACCAGGGGGGTGCCGATGCATTCTCCAGATGGAGGCATCAAGGGGTCAGAGTTCGCGTTAGACTGTTGCTGTGTGTATGCGTGTGTGTTGTGACTGCAGGCAGGTTGTGTRTGGTGACAGGGCTGTGGTGAATGGGCAACACTGTGAGAACAGTGTGATGTGTTTTCAACCAAAACATTACCTAAGGCAATTTACATGAATGAACATTTAGTTTATGTTTGGAGGTAATGCACCGTGTCTTTATTAATGCATTTTTAAGAAGCTGGATGATTTGTCTTACCTGTCAGGTTGAGCTTAGATGGACCCTACCTGGACCCTGTCTGGACCTTGTCCTGTCCCTGCATGGACCTTGTCCCTGTCTGAACTCTGTCCAGTCTGAACCTTCTGCTGTTCATACTGGACATTTATTTATCGTTTGTGTTTGTGTGTGGTGTTTGTGTGTGTGGTTGTGTGTGTTGTGTGTGTGTGTGTGTGTGTGTGTGTGTGTGTGTGTGTGTGTGTGTGTGTGTGTGGTGTGTTTGTGTGGTGTGTGTGTGGTGTGTGTGTGTGTGTGTGTGTGTGCAGATATCCCCCCCACCAGTCAGGGGTGGACCACCGTCAGATCCAGAGGGAGTTAGGAGAGGTGGTCATCCACCTTCACAACCCCACATCCTCTCCTCCTCCTCTGTCAGAGTGCAGTGGACGGTGAGCGGTTTTCTCTGCTTCAAAACACGACTTTGGGATTACATTCCAATGAGTGACTCTTATAAAGTAATGTATGTACACTACCGTTCAGAAGTTTGGGGTCACTTAGAAATGTCCTTGTTTTTGAAAGAAAGCAATTTTTTTGTCCTTTAAAATAACATAAAATTGTCGAAATACAGTGTGACTTGTTAATGTTGTAAATGACTATTGTAGCTGGAAATGGCAGATTTTTTTATGGAATATCTACATAGGCGTACAGAGGCCCATTATCAGCAACCATCACTCCTGTGTCCAATGGCACGTTGTGTTAGCTAATCCAAATAATAATAATAAAATATAATATATTTAAAAGGCTAATTGATCATTAGAAAACCCTTTTGCAATTATGTTAGCACAGCTGAAAACTGTAGTCCTGATTAAAGAAGCAATAAAACTGGCCTTCTAGGCAGAGTTCTTCTGTCCAGTGTCTGTGTTTTTTGCCCATCTTAATCTTTTATTTTTATTGGCAGTCTGAGATATGGCTTTTTCTTTGCACTCTGCATAAAAAGCCAGCATCCCGGAGTCACCTCTTACTGTTGACGTTGAGACTGGTGTTTTGCAGGTACTATTTAATGAAGTGCCAGTTGAGGACTTGTGAGGCATCTGTTTCTCAAACTAGAAACTCTAATGACCTTGTCCTCTTGCTCAGTTGTGCACCGGGGCCTCCACTTCTCTTTCTTTCTGGTTAGAGCCAGTTCGCCCTGTTCTGTGAAGGGAGTAGTACACAGCGTTGTACGAGATCTTCAGTTTCTTGGCAATTTCTCGCGTGGAATAGCCTTCTTTCTCAGAACAAGAATAGACTGACAAGTTTCAGAAGAAAGACTATTGAAAGGCTATTTCTTCTGGGCTATTTTGAGCCTGTAACCGAACCACAAATGCTGATTTTCCAGATACTCAGCTAGTCTAAAAAGGCCAGTTTTATTGCTTCTTTAATCAGAACAGTTTTCAGCTGTTCTAACATAATTGCAAAAGGGTTTTCTAATGATCATTAGCTTTTAAAATATATAAACTTGGATTAGCTAAACACGTGTCATTGGAACACAGGATGATGGTTGCTGATAATGGGCCTCTGTAAGCCTATATAGATATTCCCATAAAAAATCTGCCGTTTCCAGTTTACAATAGTCATTTACAACATTAACAATGTCTACACTGTATTTCTGATCTATTTTATTTTTTAATGGACAG
>NW_019942720.1:290889-304911 GCF_002910315.2 Salvelinus sp. IW2-2015 | reverse complement strand
GGCTGATCTACAGGACACAAACACTCTCCCTCTCACACACACTGAGACACACCTCTCCCTCTCACACACTAGAGAGTGTCACCATATCTGTTCTGTAAAGCACTCCTTTCCCTGAGGGGAGGGTGAGAGGAGTGATGAGGAGGAGGAGAGGAGGGGCGGGGGAGAGGAGGTCTCCAGTTAGTCTGTGTTCCTGTGAAATCCTTTCAATTTGACTGGTACAATCCTGCCACTTGGCCTTCCCAGCTGCTTTTCCACTTTCTAGGGGAGAGGTAATACTGAGATTACCAGGCACTGATGGCTGGCTGCTAGGAACCACACAGACAGACAGACAGACAGCAGACAGACAGACAGACAGACAGACAGACAGACAGACAGACAGACGACAGACAGACAGACAGACAGACAGACAGACAGCCAGACAGACAGACAGACCAGACAGACAGACAGACAGACAGACAGACAGACAGACAGACAGACAGACAGACAGACAGCGATCACTAAATCTAGTCCCTCTCCCTCCATTTCCTGTCTTCTTTTTTTCTGTCTTATAGCTGGTGACACAGGGATGTACACATGCATCGCCTCCACTCCCGTGGCGAGGCCTCGTGGAAGGCCTACCTGGATGTTCAAGGTAACCCACTGGGTGCTGCCTACTGTCACTGTGGCTAAACTCCATAATGACATTGAATTAAATACATTCAGTCTGTAATTGCTTTTTTAGTAGGAATGTCACAATCTTGCCACCCGCCCAGGGAGTGTGCGTGAGTCTGTGTGTGTGAATGTGCTCGGTATGCATTCCATAGTTTTGGTGTTACTGATAAAGTATTAATTTGCTTTATAGAAAATGTCTCATGATACTCTCCTCTCTCTCCTCATGTTCAGAGTTTGGTGTTCCAGTGCAGCCGCCAGACCCACTGACCCCAACCTGATCCCCAGCGCCCCTTCAAACCTGAGGTCACTGACGTCACCCGCACCTCCGTCACTCTGTCCTGGAAGCCCAACTTCTCAGGAGCCACGCCACCTCTTACATCATAGAGGCCTTTAGGTAAGAGCAGAGGACATAGGAGGTCACTTGTGACCAAAATAAATAAAGTGATGTCACAGTGTATTTGTATTTATTATGGATCCCCATTAGTTCTGTCAGACAGCAGCTACTATTCTGGGGTTTATTATGAGCCCCATTAGTTCTGTCAAGAAAGCAGCTCCTCTTCCTGGGGTTTATTATGGATCCCCATTAGTTCCTGTCAAGACAGCAGCTACTCTTCCTGGGGTTTTATTATGGATCCCATTAGTTCCTGTCAAGACAGCAGCTACTTTCTCTGGGGTTTATTATGGATCCATTAGTTCCTGTCAGACAGCAGCTACTCTTCCTGGGTTTATTATGGATCCCCATTAGTTCCTGTCAAGACAGCAGCTACTCTTCCTGGGGTTTTATTATGATCCCCATTAGTTCCTGTCAAGCCAGCAGCTACTCTTCCTGGGGTTTATTATTATCCCATTAGTTCCTGTCAAGACAGCAGCTACTCTTCCTGGGTTTATCATAGATCCCCATTAGTTCCTGTAAGGCAGCAGCTACTCTTCCTGGGGTTTATCATAGTCCCCATTAGTTCCTGTCAAGATAGCAGCTACTACTCTTCTGGGTTTATCATAGATCCCCATTAGTTCCTGTCAAGATAGCAGCTACTCTTGCTGGGTTTATTTGGATCCCCATTAGTTCTGTCAAGATAGCAGCTACTCTTCCTGGGGTTTATCATAGATCCCCATTAGTTCTGTCAAGATAGCAGCTACTCTTCCTGGGTTTATCATAGATCCCCATTAGTTCCTGTCAAGACAGCAGCTCTCTTCTCTGGGGTTTATCATAGATCCCATTAGTTCCTGTCAAGAGCAGTACTCTTCCTGTTTCATAGATCCCCATAGTTCCTGTCAGGCAGAGCTACTATCCTGGGGTTTATATGGATCCATTAGTTCCTGTCAAGGCAGCAGCTACTCTTCCTGGGGTCCAGAACATTAAGGCATTATATACAATTTAAAACATTATATTACATTTCACAACAGATTTCACAACACATTAAATGTGGCGCCCCAGGTCACTTCTCTACTACACATATCATACGCCTACGGTCTGAGTGTGTGTTTGAACTTTAAACCTGATGTCTAACATCCTGTTCTGTCTCTCTCCAGTCATGCGTCAGGCAGCAGCTGGCAGACCCTGGCAAGAACATGTGAAGACTGAGTCGTATGTGTTAAAGGGCCTGAAGGCCAGTGCTGTCTATCTCTCCTGGTCCGAGCTGCTAACGCCTACGGCCTGAGTGACCCAAGCCCATCACTGACACCGTCAAAACACAAGGTGGGTCTCTGCTCTCTCTTAATGACTTTAAATGGGCCGCTTTACGGTAGGTCCTGTCTGACCCTTGTCCCTGTCCCTGCATGGACCTTGTCCTGTCTGAACTCTGTCCAGTCTGAACCTTCTGCTGTTCATACTGGACATTTATTTATCGTTTGTGTGTGTGTGTGTGTGTGTGTGTGTGTGTGTGTGTGTGTGTGTGTGTGTGTGTGTGTGTGTGTGTGTGTGTGTGGTGTGTGTGTGTGTGTGTGTGTGTGTGTGTGTGTGTGGTGTGTGGTGTGTGTGGTGTTGTGTGTGTGTGTGTGTGTGCGTGCAGATATCCCCCCCACCAGTCAGGGAGTGGACCACCGTCAGATCCAGAGGGAGTTAGGAGAGGTGGTCATCCACCTTCACAACCCCACATCCTCTCCTCCTCCTCTGTCAGAGTGCAGTGGACGGTGAGTGGTTTTCTCTGCTTCAAAACACGACTTTGGGATTACATTCCAATGATTTGACTCTTATAAAGTAATGTATGTCACTACCGTTCAGAAGTTTGGGGTCACTTAGAAATGTCCTTGTTTTTGAAAGAAAGCTATTTTTTTTGTCCTTTAAATAACATAAAATTGATCAAAATACAGTGTAGACATTGTTAATGTTGTAAATGACTATTGTAGCTGGAAATGGCAGATTTTTTTTATGGAATATCTACATAGGCGTACAGGGCCCATTATCAGCACCATCACTCCTGTGTCCAATGGCACGTTGTGTTACCTAATCCAAATGTAATAAATATATTACAGGCTAATTGATCATTAGAAACCCTTTTGCAATTATGTTAGCACAGCTGAAAACTGTAGTCTGATTAAAGAAGCATAAAAACTGTTCTAGGCAGAGTTCTTCTGTCCAGTGTCTGTGTTCTTTTGCCCATCTTAATCTTTTCATTTTTATTGGCCAGTTCTGAGATATGGCTTTTTCTTTGCAACTCTGCATAAAAAGCCAGCATCCGGAGTCACCTCTTCACTGTTGACGTTGAGACTGGTGTTTTGCAGGTACTATTTAATGAAGTTGCCAGTTGAGGACTTGTAGGCATCTGTTTCTCAAACTAGACCTCTAATGACCTTGTCCTCTTGCTCAGTTGTGCACCGGGGCCACCACACTTTCTTTCTATTCTGGTTAGAGCCAGTTCGCCCTGTTCTGTGAAGGAGTAGTACACAGCGTTGTACGAGATCTTCAGTTTCTTGGCAATTTCCGCTGGAATAGCCTTCTTTCTCCAGAACAAGAATAGACTGACAAGTTTCAGAGAAAGGCTATTTTTTCTGGCTATTTTGAGCCTGTAACCGAACCAAATGCTGATTTTCCAGATACTCAGCTAGTCTAAAGAAGGCCAGTTTTATTGCTTCTTTAATCAGAACAGTTTTCAGCTGTTTCTAACATAATTGCAAAGGGTTTTCTAATGAACTAAAAGGTATTTTACTTTCAAAAACAAGGACATTTCTAAGTGACCTCAAACTTTTGAACGGTAGTCTATATGGTTTATGTATTATTTTAATATCTATTGTGTATTTTGTATGTTTTAGCATTCATTTTAAAACTTAAATGCATCATTTTTATTGTTCGCTCCAAAGTCACCATGGAGAGTGGCTAGGTCTGGAGCGCTTTGTGCTCACGGTCGATGTGTTTGCCCACTCAGCAGTGCTAATGTCCTAGCGTCCTGTAGAGGACAGACACTGCACTGCGGAGAGAGAGAGAACAGAGAACCGACTGGAACCCTGTCAAAACTCTCTAAGTATCCATCTGGTCAGGGCCAGTCACACTGGCCAGCACTGCTGCTGTAAGACCTGTCTTTCTGCTTGTCTGTCTGTCTGCCTGTCTTTCTGCCTGTCTTCAGTCAGAGCTAAACCAACCCACAGCGGCCCATTCACAACACTCCACAACACACAGTCCACTGACATAAGCCGCCCAGCAGCGCAGCGGGCCAGCCTGTGCCTTCCCAGATTGAAAACACTTGACTGCTGTTAAAACAAGTGAAAAGGAAGAGGTGTCCAACTAGTGCTCTCAGGCTGAAATGGATTGCAGATGTGGGAGGAGAGAGGGAGAAAAGAGGATTATAAAGGAGGGGTAGAGATTAAAGGGCAGCTTGCAGAGGTGTTAGGACCTCTATGCTGTTAGATCGTGGATATCTTATTAAACACTGTTTGGCTACCATGWTTCCACTGGCTCCATGTCGATCTATTCCAGGTTATGTTGAATAGAAGGAAAGTATAACTGTACACCTCCTCACTAGTTGCATCAGACATACTGTATTCTATGAACTGGCTTCTTATACAGTGCATTCAGAAACTATTCAGACACCATGACATTTCATTTTCCACAGCCTTATTCTAAAATTGATWAAATATACACTGTTCCTCAACAATATACACCTAATACCGCATAATGACGACGCAAAAACAGGTTTTTAGACAATTTTGCAAATTTATTGAAAATTAAAAACAGAAATTACCTTATTTACATAATCAGACCCCTTTGCTATGAACTCAAAATTGAACTCAGGTGTGCATCCTGTTTCCAATGATGATCCTTGATATGTTTCTACAACTTGATTGGAGTCCACCTGTGGTAAATTCAATTGTTTGAAATAATTTGAAAAGGCACACACCTGTCTACATAAAGTCCACAATTGACAGGGCATGTCAGAGAAAAATACAAGCCATGAGGTCGAAGGAATTGTCCGTAAATTGTGTCGAGGCACAGAACTGGGGAAGGGTACCAAAAAATGTCTGCAGCATTGAAGTTCCCAAGAACACAGTGGCTTCCATCATTCTTAAATGGAAGTAGTTTGGAACCACCAAGACTCTTCCTAGAGCTGGCCGCGGCCAAACTGAGCAATCGGGGGAGAAGGGCCTTGGTCAGGGAGGTGACCAAGACCCTATGGTCACTCTGACAGAGCTCCAGAGTTCCTCTTTGGAGATGGGAGAACATTCCAGAAGGACAACCATCTCTGCAGCACATTCACACCAATCAGGCCTTTATGGTAGAGTGGCCAGATGGAAGCCACTCCTCAGTTAAAGGCACATGACAGCCAGCTTGGAGTTTGACAAAAGGCACCTAAAGACTCTCAGAACCATGAGAAACAAGATTTTCTGCCCTGATGAAACCAAGATTGAACTTATTTTGCCTGAATTCCAAGCGTGACGTCTAGAGGAAACCTGCTGTGGGGATGTTTTTCAGCGGCAGGGACTGGGAGACTAGTCAATATCGAGGGAAAGATGAGCGGAGCAAAGTACAGAGGATCTTGATAAAAACCTGCTCAGAGCACTCAGGACCTTAGACTGGGGCGAAGGTTCACCCTCAACAGGACAACGACCTAAGCCACACAACCAAGACAACACAGGAGTGGCTTTGGGACACGTTTCTGAATGTCATTGAGTGGCCCAGCCAGATCCTGGATTGCACCCGATCGAACAACTCTGGAGAGACTTCTGGACGATCCACATCCAGCGTCATACCCAACAAGACTCGAGTCTGTCATCGCTGCCAAGGGTGCTTCAATGAAGTACTGAGTAAAGGGTCTGAAAACTTATGTAAATGTGATATTTCCATTGCACAGTCTGAGCTTAATGAGACCACCTGAGCCTGCATAATTTTTTTTAGTGGAGGATACCTTTCCCAGAGACCTTGTTGTGATAGTACAGTACACAATACAGTAGTACAATTTTATTTATCTGTTATTTTACCAGGTAAGTTGACTGAGAACACATTCTCATTTACAGCAGCGACCTGGGAATAGTTACAGGAGAGGAATAAGCCAATTAGAAGCTGGGGATGATTAGGTGGCCATGATGGTATGAGGGACAGATTGGGAATTTAGCCAGGACATCAGGGTTAACACCCTACTCTTACTATAAGTGCCATGGATCTTTAAAGACGGCACACCTACATAGGGCAGTGTCTCCAATCCCTGCGGTATTGGGATATTTTTTAGACCCAGAGGAAGAGTGCCTCTACTGGCCCTCCAACACCACTTCTAGCAGCATCTGGTCTCCCATCCAGGGACTGACCAGGACCAACCCTGCTTAGCTTCAGAAGAAAACCAGCAGCGGTATGCAGGGATGTATGCTGCTGGTACCAATACAGTACAGTACAGTAGTACAATACACTACAGCTAAGTACAGTATACATACAGTACAGTACAGTAGTACATACACTACAGTACAATACATAGTACATGACAGTAGTACATACATACATACAGTAGTAAATACACAGTACAAGTACAGTAGTACAATACCACTACAGTACAGTACATAGTACAATACACTACAGTACAATAACACTACAGTACAGTAGTACAGTAGTACATACGTACAACTAACAGTACAGTACAGTAGTACAATACACTACAGTAGAATACACTACAGCACTAAGTACAGAGTACAATACACTGTACCAGTACAGTAGTACAATACACTACAGTAGAATACCACTACAGTACAGTAAGTAGTAACAATACACACAGTACAGTAGTACAATACACATACAAGTACAGTACAGTAGTACAATACACTACAGTACAATACACTTACAGTACAGTACAGTAGTACATTTACACTACAGACAGTAGTACAATACATACAGTACAGTACGTAGTTACCAATACACTACATACAATACACTACAGTACAGTACAGTAGTACAATAGCACTACAGTACAGTATAAATACACTAAGACAGTACAGTAGTACAATACACTACAGTACATACAGTAGTACAATACACTACAGCTACAGTAGTACAATACACTACATACGTACAGTTAGTACAATACACTAACAGTACAATACAATACAGTACAGTACAAGTAGTACAATTACACTACAGTACAGTAGTACAATACACTACAGTACAGTACAGAGTATACACGGACAGATACAGTTAGTACAATACACTACAGTACAGTACATAGACATACACTACAGTACAATACATACAGTACAGTACATAGTACAATACACTACAGTAGCAATTACACTACAGTACAGTACAGTAGTACAATACACTACAGTACAGTAGTACCAATACACGTACATACAGCTACAGTAGTACAATACACTACAGTTACAATACAATACAGTACAGTAAGTACAAGTACACTACAAGATACAGTAGTACAAATACACTACAGTACAGTAGTACAATACACTCGTACAGTACAGTAGTACAATACACTACAGTACAGTACAGTAGTACCAATACACTACAGTACAAATACAATAACACTACAGTACAGTAGTACAATACACTCAGATAACAGTACAGTTAGTACAATACAGTACAGTAGTACAATACACTACAGTACAGTACAGTAGTACAATCACTACAGTACAATACAATACACATACAGTACAGTAGTACAATACACTACAGTACAGTACAGTAGTACAATACACTACAGTACAGTACAGTACTACAATACACTACAGTACAATACAATACACTACAGTACAGTAGTCAATACACTACAGTACAATACAATACAGGTACAGTACAGTAGTACAATACACTACAGTACAGTAGTACAATACCCTACAGTACCATACAATACCAGACAGTACAGTAGTACAATACAGCTATACAGTACAGTGTACAATACACTACAGTACAGTTAGTACAATACACTACAGTACAGTACAGTAGTACAATACATACAGTACAGTACAGTAGTACAATACATACAGGAGTACAATACACTACAGTACAGTACAGTAGTACAATTAACACTACAGTACAATACAATACAGTACAGTACAGTAGTACAATACACACTACAGTACAGTACAGTATACAATACAGTACAGTAGTACAATACACTACAGTACAGTACAGTAGAGACAATACACTACATACATACAGTAGTACAATACACTACAGTACAATACAATACACTACAGTACAGTAGTACATACACGTTACAGTACAGTACAGTAGTACCAATACAGTACAGCTAGCTACGATACACTGACAGTACAGACAGTAGTACAATCACACATACAGTACAGTAGTACAATAACACTACGTACGAATACAAGTACAAGTACAGTACAGTAGTACAAACACTACAGTACAGTAGTACAATACACTACAGTAGTACAATACACTTACAACAGTACATAGTACAATACACTACAGTTACAGTACAGTAGTACAATACACTACGACAATAACAATACACTACATACAGTAGTACAATACACTACAGTACAGTACAGTTTACAATTAACTACATAGTACACTACAGCACAGTACGTATTACATATTACACTACAGTACAGTGCTGTACAGTACCATTCTAGTTTCACACCAATACGGTTGTATTGTAGAGTTCACACCATAGGTTGTATTGTAGAGTTCACACCAGTAGGTTGTATTGTAGAGTTTCACACCAGTAGGTTTGTATTGTTTAGAGTTCACACCAGTAGGTTGTATTGTAGAGTTTCACACCAGTAGGTTGTATTGTAGAGTTCACACCAATAGGTTGTATTGTAGAGTTCCACCAGATAGGTTGTACATTGTAGCAGTTCACACACAGTAGGTTGTATTGTAGAGTTCACACATACAGTAGTTTGTATTGTAGAGATTCACACATACAGTAGGTTGTATTGTGAGTTCACCACTACAGTAGGTTGTATTGTAGAGTTCACACAGTAATAGGTTGTATTGTAGAGTTTCACACACAGTAGGTTGTATTGTAGAGTTCACACCAGTAGGTGTATTGTAGAGTTCCACACAGTAGGTTGTATTGTAGAGTTCACACCCAGTAGGTTGTATTGTAGAGTTCACACCAGTAGGTTGTATTGTAGAGTTCACACATTACAGTAGGTTGTATTGTAAGAGTTCACACCAGTGGTTGTATTGTAGAGTTCACACCAGTAGGTTGTATTTGTAGAGTTCACACATACAGTAGGTTGTAGTGTAGAGTTCACACACAGTAGGTTGTATTGTAGTTAGGTTCACACCAGTAGGTTGTATTGTAGAGTTCACACCAGTAGGTGTATTTGTAGAGTTCACACCAGTAGGTTTATTTTAGAGTTCACACCAGTAGGTTGTATTGTAGAGTTCACACCAGTAGGTTGTATTGTAGAGTTCACACATACAGTAGAGGCACATGCATAGATGCTCCCTGACTGACTACACAGAGCCTCTCTAAATCAAGATCCACCTTTACCAATGCTCTATTATAGGAAATGATCTCTGTCATCATGGCTCTCTCTGTATCCTCAGCATATCCTGTCCCCTGGTGTGTGTGAGTCAGTCAGTATGAGAGGCTGCACTGTCCCCCTGATCCTAGACTAGAGTTCCCAGTAAGTCAGGAGGAGACGGGCCGGGCTGTTCTGGGTGCCCTGTTCTAGCCTCCTGTAACCAGGACCAGACTCTCGGCACCTCTGGGCTATGACCTCATGGTGCGCTGCGGTTTCCAGACATGGCTGCCGCTCCAAATGGAACCGCTCCGCTGGCCGACACACAGACGGAGGGATGGATTGATAGATGGATGGACCATGTGATGAGTTAGCACTCCGGAMCCCGCCAGCCAGCCAGCCAGCCAGCCAGCCAGCCAGCCAGAGACAGCCACATTAGTAAAACTGGCCTACAGCTACAACTGAACTGTCTATTGATAATGTTCCAGAATGATGCTGAGAGACTTTCCACTGCAGAGTCACTGAGTGCCTAAATGGAGTCAAGCTGACCGTGTGTGTGTTATTATCTCCCCTGGCCACTAGGTGGAGCAGCAGTCTCAGTACATCCAGGGTTATAAGGTGATGTACCGTGCCTCTCCAGAGGGCCAGCAGAGGAGTGACTGGGCTGTGTTTGAGGTGAGAACCCCAGGGGAGGACAGTACTGTGGTGCCCCAGCTCAGGAAGGGAGTCACCTACGAGTTCAAAGTTCGCCCCTTCTTCAACGAGTTCCAGGGAACAGACAGTGAGGTCAAGACGGCCAAGACTCTGGAGGAAGGTGGGTGGACATGTCTGTGTGTGTATGTGTGTGTGTGTGCATATGTGTGTGTGCCCGCACAGAGTTTGTCTGTGACCTTTGTAACTATGCATGTGTGTGAGAACAGCAGCTGTTCCCAGCGGGCGTAGAGAGTAAAGGGTGATTTTATGTTCTGTGGTGTTTCTGTGTGTTAGGCCAGATGTTGTATTGTTGGAAAAAGTCCTGTGAAACCCAGAGGATGATGAACCCAAATACTATTTGTCAACTAGGTGCTGTGTTAATTATTGAAAAGGATGTGGTTGTGTGGTTATGAAAATCTTCTGGGTTTGGGTGCAACCCAGAGCTCATATAGGCCATATGAAAGAGAGAAGCGTTGTGAAAAGTTATGTGGAATGAATGAGAGAGGAGCTGACTGAAAAAAAGACTGTTAGCTAAAATGTGTGTAGGTGTGTGTTTTCATTCTTCCTTGTTGTATTCAGCAAAGCTTTGTTGCTAATTGTGTTGCTAATTGTTTTCGTAGTTCAAACACGATGGCCTCACACCCGTGAGCAGGAATGCCTGATTTCATTACAGTCTATCGGAACGAGATTAAGAGTCTTATGTTGTATGTTGTCATAATAAATTAACTTTAATTAAACTCATCAGGGTAGAATCATCACAGAACACACAGGCGTAAACATTGCAATCAGAATTCTCTCTTTGTTTGAATAAACAGTGATTTCTTTTTATTTCCTTGTAAACACTTTCTCTGAACAAAGAAAAATAGTCATTTTAGTACAGACCCCTAGTCAATAGAGACAGTCCAACTGTGACTCTGTAATTTCTACTTCTGTTCTCTTCTGGATAGGATCCATTTATGAGAGCAGTAGAAGTGAGGAGAGAGCAGACAGTGTGTGTTACTGTTGATGGTGTATTATATTAACATGTGTTGTTGTGTCTGTCTGTCTGTCTGTCCCCAGCTCCCAGTGCAGCCCCTCGTGGGGTTACCGTCACAGAGAGCGGGGACAATGGGACTGCCATCGTGGTCTCCTGGCAACCGCCTCCAGAGGAGGAACAGAACGGGGTGGTCCAGGAGTACAAGGTGAGAACACTTGCAGGGACTCCCAAATTATCCATAAAGACTCTGAGTTTGGTCAAAGGTAGTGTACTAAGGTAGTGTACTACTTTGTAGGCAACCCCTGGCCTCTGGTCTGCAGGGTATATCTACTGTAACAACATGTAATTATTTGTAACACAGAGCGAGACAAAGGAGAGACAGACTGTAAGGTAATGCTACATGGGTAGAGGTTATCATCTTCCTCTGTGCCTAGTGATCTCAGAGCTGGAAGAGACAGTAGGACGTTAATGTGTGGTGGTGGGTAGAAATGGTTGTGAAACAGTGCCATCTGGTGGACTAGATAGATATACACAATTTCTGAGTTGTCCTTGGAGGCTCTCTGTTCCTTAGTGCAGGGGTATTCAACTCCTAATCTACGGGGTCCGGAGCCTGCTGGTTTTCTGTTCTACCTCATAATTAATTGCACCTACGTAGTTTCCCAGGTCTAAATCCCATAATTAGAGGAGAAGAATGAGGGGGAAAAGCACTGGTCATTTCAACGTGTATTCCACATTGATTCAACAGAATGTAATTGAAATAAWGTGGAAACAACATTGATTCAACCAGTGTGTGCCCAGTGGGTGGCTTCGAGGTCCAGATTTGAATTTGAGGGCCTTCGTGGATTATTCAGAGGTAGTCTAGTGAAGGTCTAGAATAACTGATGTATTATCTATACAGCCATTCATTATATCCATACGTTATCGCCATATATTATATCCATACATTGTAGTCATACATTATAGCCACACATTATAGCAGCCAAACATTTTAGCAGCCATACATTTTAGCCATATATTACAGCCATACTTTATACTCATATATTGTATCCATACATATAACCATACATTATACCCATTCATTACATCATAGACATAAATTATAGTCGTACATTATAGGCATACATTATAGCCATAYATTGTATGCATACACTATAGCCATACGTTGTATCAATACATTGTATATTGATCCTGGTGATTAATAAAGCTAATGATGAGAGGACTGCAGGCTTAAAATCTAGATAAGGATATATTTTCTGAACACCTATTGGCGCTTGGCCATTGGCCCACAAGCTACTCCTATGAGCCTCTTAAATCATTCGAAGGGATTTCTTTGACTCTGCTCTGCTGRAAAGAGGGTTATGAATGGGAWAGACAGACAGAGAATCCAATCAAGGTGAAGACAACGGAAGAGTGAGATTATAGCAGGGAAAATAGAGCGAAGCTTGTGAGATATTTTTGGGAAGGCTACTCTTGCTAAAATGTTTAATCTTTTACGGCAGTGGGCTAAATCAGGGTCACAGAGTGATTCTTGGTAGTCTTAAACAACTCTACTTTGAAACAAAAGTATACACCTCACAAATACAGTATGGTTATGGGCTTAAAAAAAGAAGACACCTGTACCATGTCAGATATAGAGTTGAAATGTATTCAATTTGGATCCCAATATTTCACTTTATATACATCACATCAGACTGAATGATAACAAAACTGTTTGACATTAGAAAACACCAGATTTTCGTTGTTAAAAAAATAAAAAATAAATGAAATKATGACAAATATTAATAACATTCCACCCATGAGGCCAAAGGGGGCGCTTTTGATCATTGACTTCAGAAAAGGGCTACTCCACACCATCTTTTTTTGGTACCTAATTTTGTAGTTCAGCCATAGCATTCCTCTCTCTGCTCTCTGCTCCACTCCCTCCTCTCTGTGTTCACTCATAAGTATTCTCTTTGTGTAACCCTCTCTATGTTCACTCATAAGTATTCTCTTTGTGTAACCCTCTCTTTGGCCACTCATAAGTATTCTCTTGTGTAACCCCTCTTCTGTGTTCACTCATAAGTATTCTCTTTGTGTAACCCTCTCTGTTTCACTCATAAGTATTCTCTTTGTGTAACCCTCTCTGTGTTCACTCATAAGTATTCTCTTTGGTAACCTCTCTGTGTTCACTCATAAGTATTCTCTTTGTGTAAACCTCTCTGTGTTCACTCATAAGTATTCTCTTTGTGTAACCCTCTCTGTGGCACTCATAAGTATTCTCTTTGTGTAACCCCTCTCTGTGTTTCACTCATAAGTATTCTCTTTGTGTAACCCTCTCTGTGTTCACTCATAAGTATTCTCTTTGTGTAACCCTCTCTATGTTCACTCATAAGTATCTCTTTTGTGTAACCCTCTCTGTGTTCACTCATAAGTATTCTCTTTGTGTAACCCCCTCTTTGTTCACTCATAAGTATTCTCTTTGTGTAACCCTCTCTGTGTTCACTCATAAGTATTCTCTTTGTGTAACCCTCTCTGTGTTCACTCATAAGTATTCTCTTTGTGTAACCCTCTCTGTGGCCAGCACACTCCTCATATAACATGCAGTGTGAGTACTGACATTTTAATTGGAAAGGTTTTTTTTTGTCACAGGGATTGTAGGTTAGTGTTGGAGGGGAGACACAGCAAAGTCAGTTTAAAAGTTAAGCCACTGTTAATTTTCCAGGTAAATGTTTTCTGCCGATACGGTTTCGAGTAATTTCATGGTTGTTAAATCCGGCGCGGGGAGCGTTCCTTGGTCATTACTGCAGCTGGTCCCTGGTGGCGCTTCTTCCCACCATGACTCCTAAAGCAGCCCC